>NW_028317969.1:3300000-3482500 GCF_062004578.1 Staurois parvus
ATGGACAAAACAATGAGGCTTTAGTTATCCTCCTGCTAACCACAAGGGCTATGTCTTTTTTTTGCGACCACCAACTGTGAGGCATTGTTAACTCCTACAGAAAATTGGCGCCCATGGGATTTTCTGCTTCTATTGGTTGCAATCAGCCCCCCCAAAGTCTGGAGAACATTAAGTTGGCTCATTTGAAAAATTTGGAAAGCCCTGCTTTAACCTGTTCTTGGCAAAGGTATAACATGCCCAGGTTTCACCATTGCATGTCATGGGACAAACTTGGGCATTTCCACCTGGTCATATGAAAAATGTGCATCTCCTGCCTTCACACTGGCTTCCCAACGGATATAATTCAAAACATTAACAATAACATATAAAGCCATTTATAACTCTGCCCCAAATTACATCACCAATCTTGTCTCCAAATATCACCCAAACCGTACTCTCTGCTCCTCGCAAGACCTCCTACTCTCTAGCTCCCTTGTCTCCTCCTCCCATGCTCGTCTCCAGGACTTCTCCAGAGCTTCCCCCATCCTCTGGAACTCTCTACCTCAATTTATCAGACTATCGCCTACTCTGCTCACTTTTAGGCGATCTCTGAAAACATATCTCTTCAGGGAAGCCTATCCTGCCCTCAGCTAATAATGGAATCTTCTACTCTTCCAACCAGTCCACCCCCCACAGTTACTACCTTTTGTACCACCAGCCCCTCCCTCCTAGATTGTAAGCTCCAAGGAGCAGGGCCATCCTATCCCTCTTGTATTGAACTGTATTGTTGCTGTTGCTGTCTCCAGTTATATTGTAAAGCGCTGAGCAAACTAATAATAATAATAATAATAATAATAATATTAGTTCTACAACATGATGGGTAGATTTATTGACCAATTTAGGAGGGATTGGACACTGGATGGGTTCATAGCCAAGTTGAACTTTTACAGGAAAAGTGAAGATCTGCTTTTGACGTCACCCACTTATTGATCTGGATTACCAGTGGCAATGATACATGGATTATGCTGGGAGTATCTTCATCATATGTTGAGTTTAGTTATATAGGTTTACTATAAGGAGACCCACAAACCACAACAGCTGCCTATGGCATGGAAACGTTCATCTTTTTACTGGTATTTGCAAATTCATAGTGGTCTGTCAAGATCACTTCAACACTTCGCCATCATTTATTTAATACGTTTATGCTCTGTAAGCTATAAATAACTGCAAATCGGAGATTTTGGCATGCAAAGAAGCTGTTTGAGGAGAAAGACTTGTATGTGATTCACACCTCCGCTGCTGATAGCACATGAACTTATCCTCCCTCTTCCCTCCTTGTTCAGCGGTATGTGTCAGTGTACTCAATGTCTGGCTGTCTTATGCTCAGCCTCCAGGGTGCAAGACCGTTTATGCAATGTTGGTTCTGTGACTTCCTCCATATCCATCTTACTGCATTATGCAAAAGGCACACGGGCAACTGTTTCATCTGTATTGAATTTAAAGAAAAAAAAATGCATAAATATCTAATTGTAGTGTTTGCATGAATACATTCCTTATACATAGTGATCTGTATTGCTGTGCTGCTCTAAATAAACAAGTCTATTTTCTATAAAACATGTACTAAATGCCACCAAATATACTGACAAACCATATAAAATGAAAATATAATCCAGTGATCTCACATAGTATCTCAAAAAACAGAAATTATCACATAATCCTTAAATTTACACTTAATGTGCCAAAATAGTCTCTTAAATAGTGATTTCTGGTAATTATCCTATTCAGGGGTGGACTGACCATTTGGAAACTCAGGCACTGCCCGATGGCCCGAGGTTAGTAGGGGGCCCCATGAGATGCCCCTGGTACCTTTTTCATAGGCTTTTTTGAGTTTGGGCGAGGACACAGGGGCCCCATGATCCCCTATTGCCCGGGGGCCCCATGAGTTGTCAGTCCGCCCCTGATCCTATTGATTCCTCAAATGCTCCACCACAAACTGCAGTTCTAATTGTGCTCCTACCTAATGAAAAAGAGCGCTATGGATGGAGACCAGAAATGGAGATCACAAACTGGTGTTAGTTCCACTGGGATGTCTGATTATGGACCCAATATTGTCATCAGGCACATTAGAACCATTTCACCTAGGTTCACATCTGTGCGGGTGGTGCCGCTGCGGATCCGCACGAAAATTCATGCAGCCGCACCACCCACACAGAGAATTGCAGACCCGCGGACAGGTGCCATTAGTTCTAATAGCTCGCCGCCTGCACTGGAAAACGCAACCGTACTGGGAACCGAGGTTCCCATGTGGGCTTTGTTTTCCAAAGAAGTGCAGGGACTTCTTTCCCTGCATGTCACGGGCACAGGAGTCCATTCAAATGAATGGGCTCTCGTGCCCGTGCAAAACACGGCCCGTACGGCCGCATAGATGTGAACCTGGGGTTAGTAAAGACTAAACTTTAACCACTTCAAGTCCGGATACTTTCACCCCCTTCCTATCCAGGCCAATTTTCAGCTTTCAGTGCTATCACACTTTGAATGACAATTGTGCGGTCATATGAACCCATATGAATTTTTTAGCATTTTTTTGAGACAGATAAAACTTTATTTTGGTGGTATTTATTCACCACTGGGATTTTTATTTTTTTTGCTATATAAATGAAAAAGTCCAAACATTTTGAAAAAAAGTGTTTTTATTATAAAATTTTATACAGTAATAATCTTTCTTCATAAATCTTGGCCAAACTTTATTCAGTTAACTTTTTAGTAAAAAAAAAAAAACCCAAATTAGTTTATAATCAAAAATTATAATTTTTCTAATATTTCTTTACATTTTTGTTTGATTTTTTTAATATTATTATTTATGGGTTTTTTAACATACTGTCACCCTAGCAGTACAGTGTCACCATGGTGACACTGTACTACTTGTGTGGGGTGATGAAGATTTTTTTTTTTTTTACACTGATTGCTTTTACACCCATAAAGGCTGTAAAAAACAATACTTTCTCTTTTTCTCTGGCTGCATTCCTGCAGCCATTGACAAATACTGTGAGAGCTGTGATTGGTCACAGCTTGTCACATGGTACAAGGCTGTTGTGATGGCCCTGTATCATGTGACCTCTGTGATCATTCATAGATTTCACACGTAGTAAGCAATGATGTCAGGAAGTGACATCTTGCTTACTACTATTCATGTGATCACTGATTGGCCAATCAGTGATCACATGAATCAGGACCTCACACAGAGGTCCTGTACATCGATCGGTGTCCGGAGGGCACAGCGGGCACCGGATCGCGATGCCTCACGCTATCAGGGAACGTGCACAGGATGTGAATGCGGGCGCCGTTTATAAACTGCAACTTGCTCCTGGTTAATGATGCTTAGCAAAAATATAAATATAATTGTCCTGGCAAATAAAAGGCTGTTTGTATATTACATGGCACACTAACATAATGCAGTGGAATGATGACTGGGGAGGCAAACGGGAATGATGTAGACCAGGGGTCTCCAAACTTTCTAAACAAAGGGTCAGTTTACTGTACTTCCGACGTTAGTAAATCTCACAGCATCAGTAGGAGTAAATAATAAAACAGTTAGTAGTAGTTAGTTAGTAGGTAGTTAGTGGAAGGTGGGAAATATAAGGAATAGTGCCCCATCATTGGTATCAGTTGGAGGAATAATGCCCCATCATTGGTATCAGTTGGAGGAATAATGCCCCATCATTGGTATCAGTTGGAGGAATAGTGCCCCATCATTGGTATCAGTGGGAGGAATAGTGCCCCATCATTGGTATTAGTGGGAGGAATAGTGCCCCATCATTGGTATCAGTGGGAGGAATAGTGCCCCATCATTGGTATCAGTGGGAGGAATAGTGCCCCGTCATTGGTATTAGTGGCAGGAATAGTGCCCCATCATTGGTATTAGTGGTAGGAATAGTGCCCCATCATTGGTATTAGTGGGAAGAATAGTGCCCCATCATTGGTATTAGTGGAAGGAATAGTGCCCCATCATTGGTGTTGGTAAGAGGAATAGTGCCCCATAATTGGTGTCAGGGGGAGGAACAGTGCCCCATCATTGATATTAGTGAGAGGAATAGTGCTGCACCATTGGTATCAGTGGGAGAAATAGTGCCCCATCATTGGTGTCAGTGGGAGAGAAGAGCTACAGATGGGTACAATGCTGGATTGATACGGGACTCAGGTAAGTATTTGGGGGGGGGGGGAAGTAGTGCCCCATCATTGTTGTTAATGGGAAGAACAGTGCCCCACAGTTAATGTTAGTAGGAAGAATAATGCCCCATCGCTGGTGTCATTGGAGAGATTGGTGCATCATTGTTGGTGTCAGTGGAAGGAATAGTGCCTCACATCAGTGGGAGGAACAGTGCCCGCAAGAACCAGATAAAGGCAAGCAAAGAGCCGCATCCGGTCCGCGGGCCACAGCTTGTGGACCATTATCTCAATGCATTAAATGCATTAAGTTCTAAAAACATTTTTTACTTTATAACCACTAGTCATGCTCTTCATCATTGGTGTCAGTAGGAATAGTGTCTCATCATTAGTGTCAGGGGGAGGAATAGTACCCCATCATTGGTATCAGAGGAAGGAATAGTGCCCCATCCTTGGTATTAGTTGGAGGAATAATGCCCCACCCTTGGTATTAGTTAGAGGAATAGTACCTAATTGTTTATATAAGTGGGAGGAATTGTGCCCCATCATTGGTGTCAGTGGAAAGAAAAATGCCCCATAGTTGGTGCCAGTGGAAGAAATGCTGCTTCCTTGTTGGTGTCAGTTGGAAGAATAGTACCCCGAGGGCTGGATTGAGGCAGGCAAAGGGCCACATTTGGCCCACGGGCCACAGTTTGGAGACCACTGATGTAGATCAATCCATAATAGGCTTGGTCTCCTCCAAAGGTGGGCTAATAAGTCTAGATGTCCCATGTAAAACCAGTCTCCAGGGCTGACTGCAGTGAGAAGTGTAAGCCGCACACTGGAAGTGACCTCAGATGGAACGCAAATGGACCAGGAGAATTGCTTTAGACCCTCAGTAAGGTGAACACACCGGAAGTGACCTCAGTTGAACCATAACGGAACCAGGACAGGCGCCTGAAGCGTCAGTGTAAACCTGTCCCTCCACAGGGTTTTTAAGTCCCCACTCCAGGGGTCCAGAAAGAGTCACAATAGCTCAGCAGCATCTCAGTAGACTGAACAGTCAGAGTTATTTCTCATAAGTGTGTTGTCCTGCTCCATGCAACACCCTGAATGTGCTCTGCCCCCTCTGGGGTTAAGGAATTTCCAGTATTCCTCCTTCTACAGATTCTACAATATCTTGGTGTGTGTCCCTTTAAGGGGAAGTAAAGACCTCTTGTTCCAAATGCTCCAGAGAAGATAAGGACTTCTCATCAGTAACAAGGTGAAGCTAAATCAGAGAGGGACCTTGCTGTACAGTCCATACAGTATATGCGTCAGCGAGGTTGGTGGGCCTTTCAGGCTAGGTTCACACCTCTGCAGCCATGTGGGCCACGATTTGCACGGGCACAAGAACCCATTCATTTGAATGGGCTATCGTGCTCTGGGACACACAGAAAAGAAGTCCCTGCATGATTTTTTAAATCGCGGCCCGCACAAGAACTGAGGTTCCCAGTATGGTTGCAATTTCCAGTGTGGGCAGCGTGCCATTAGGATTAATGGCACCCGCCCACGAGTCCTGCATTTCTCTGTGTGGGTGGTTATGGTGAGTGGTATTTGTTGCGGTCCCGCAGCGGCACCAACCGCACAGATGTGGACCAAGCTTAAAGGGTTGTCCATGTAATATATTTTTTTTTTTTAAATAAAATTTTTTATATAACAAACAGGTTTAGGCTCCATGCACACTAACATTTTTTAAGCTCCCAGAAGCTGTTATTAGCATTTTTCTTTCTGCTCCTAGAAGCTAAAAAGTGTTCTCCTATGTGTCCATGCACAATACTTTAGGCTATTAGCATTTTTTGAGCTTCAGCATCTAGGAGCAGAAAAAAAATGTTTTTGCAGATTTTTTGGGAGCGTTATTCCATCAGAAAAAACACTAAGTGCTCCTTAACACTACTAAAACGCTCCTAACAGCTTTTTGCTGGCTTTTGTAAAAACGCTTATAAAATGCTATCACTCCTAAACGCTACTAAAATGCTACTAAAAAACGCTATTATCAGTGTTTTTTATCCAGCTTTTTTTGAGCCTAAAGTGTTACTAAACCCATGACCCTGCATTCACTATATCTGGTCTCCCCGGACCCTGTATTCACTATATCTGGTCTCCCAGGACCCTTCATTCACTATATCCGGTCTCCCCGGACCCTGCATTCACTATAACTGGTCTCCCAGGACCCTGCATTCACTATATCTGGTCTCCCAGGACCCTGCATTCACTATATCTGGTCTCCCCGGACCCTGCATTCACTATAACTGGTCTCACTGGACCATGCATCCACTATATCTGGTCTCCCAGGACCCCGCATTCACTATATCTGGTCTCCCCCGGACCCTGCATTCACTATATCTGGTCTCCCAGGACCCTGCATTCACTATAACTGGTCTCACTGGACCATGCATCCACTATATCTGGTCTCCCAGGACCCCGCATTCATTATATCTGGTCTCCCAGGACCCAGCATTCACTATATCTGGTCTCCCCGGACCCTGCATTCACTATATCTGGTCACCCCAGACTCTGCATTCACTATATCTGGTCTCCCAGGACCCTGCATTCACTATATCTGGTCTCCCTGGACCCTGCATTCACTATATCTGGTCTCCCCGGACCCTGCATTCACTGTATCTGGTCTCCCAGACCCTGCATTCACTATATCTGGTCTCCCAGGACCCTGCATTCACTATATCTGGTCTCCCACAGTACACAGAACATGGAAGTATAATTATTTTAGTAAATATAAACTGCTAAATACCTTTTCTCAGCAGTTAGAGCAGTCTTATGACTTCTATCAGTGTTCAGCAGAGCACATGTTAAAAAAATTTTTGTTTTCATTCTGCTCTAGGATGATGCAGGATCCCTGACCTCAGTCTGAACAGTGCTGATTGGTCCTGTGCTGATCACATGCACCTTCCCGAGAAGAAAAAAACAAACCTCTCTAGCAGTACACACCAAACTGAGCATGTGCAGAGTGACTCCACACAATATGTCTTATCAGGAGATAAGAGGAGGGCACTGGAAGAAGGGGAGAGATCAGAGAAGTCGGAGTCAAACAGCATTTTTACACAATGCAGAAGAATTAAACCCTTAGGTTCCACTATTGTTGCTAGGGTGGATCTAATGTTGCTGGGAGGGTATATATTGTTGTGGGGGGAGGGGGTTTGTTGTTGCTGGGAGTGATCTATTGTTGAGAGAGGGGTTTATTGTGGCTGCCTGCTTGGAGATCTATTGTTGCTGGTGGGGGTGTCTATTGCTGCTCCAGGGATTTATTGTTGCTGTTCCCAGATTGTAAGCTCGAAAGAGTAGGGCCCTCTTACCCCTCGTGTGCTGTTCGTAGCTGCTGTAATGTTTCATGTATTGTCCCCCCCCTCTATTGTACAGCGCTGAGCAAACCCTTTGGCGCTATATAAACTCAATGTCATGTAATGTGGGGGTCTGTTGTTGGTGGCTGCAGGGGATCTATTTTTACCGCTTTTCTTGCTATCATTAACACATTCTATACAATTACTTAGCACCACAAAATGATACTTGGTTCTGTATTCTCTACAAGGGACGGTACTGGAAGGTGGATAGGGGGTGGAACCAGGGGACAGTGCTTGGAGGTGGGTAGGGGGCAGGGGCGGACTGACAACTCATGGGGCCCCCGGGCAATAAGGGATCATGGGGTCCCTGTGTCCTTGCCCAAACTCAAAAAAGCCTATGAAAAAGTTACCAGGGGCATCTCATGGGGCCCCCTACTGACCCCGGGCCCTCGGGCAGTGCCTGAGTTTCCAAATGGTCAGTCCGCCCCTGGTAGGGGGAGGAGACAAGAGTTGACTCGGAAAGGGGGGAGTATCTGCACCTATTCTCTGAGAAAAAACTCCCTGGCTACATATAGTTAAAAATCTACAACATCCACTCTTTTGCTTAATCTTTCTTATCCAAGACTGCCGTCTGTTTAATGCAGGACTGAAGAAAGTGACACATAATTCAAGAGGCAATCAGCCAACCTCAGACTCGAGTTGCCAGCGTAGATGTGACTGAAGGAAGCCAGCAGATGTAGGTGCATCGCCTACCTGACTCCTGGGGTGCCTTTGTTCCTATAGCGCAGCACTTCATGAAGTGTGGGATCGGTAGCAGTGCTTCTACTCTGCGGTGTGGGTGGTCTAGGAGCACGATTTATGTGCACAACCACGTTAAAACTAATGATAATTGAATTTGGAGAATCAGCAATTCCCACATCTTTAAATCACAAAAAAAGAATTTAAAAAAAAATATTTTAAACGTACAAAAAAATGTGGCTTGATGTAAAGTGATCAATTTGTGTTCAAGCATTATAAACAACATTTATACTATTCTACTAATATACTATCATTTCTTGATCAATATATCCTCAGGTTCTGCCCCCTGCTTTGCAGCGTTAAACATGACGTTTGTGCTTCACAGTGCAAGTCAATAAGATTGATCTGCTAAAGGCAAATAGGCAGTTCATTGTGCAAGGAAAGTTGCACTTTGCAAGGGAATTTTCCCCAGAGTTTAGTGACGTTTCACATTGCAAGGAATACCCAATCACATGAAAGAAAAATTTTAAAAAACAACAATTTGCTTGCACCTGATTGACTGATGGAAGTCAGCAGAGCTTCCCCTCAATTACTAATGTCTGGGGAAATTCTGTTTCAAAGTGCAGCTTCCCTTGAAAAGTGAACAGCCTGTTTGCCTTTAGTAAATCTAGATCTAAAGCTTGTGAAGTACCATTATGTAACACTGCAAAGCAGGATGCAGAGCCTGAGTATGTATTGAAAAATACATTTCTTCCCCATTGTACATATTACAAACCAGGGCTGTCTTAATGCATTGGCACAGCTGCATGGGGGCCCCATGATAATCTTGCATTACATCATACTTTCCAACTGTCCCGGATTTGCTGGGACAGTCACGCTTTTTACTAAGCTGTCCCTGGATGGCCGTATCCTGGGTAGCATCCTGAAACCTGTACTGTGCTCTCCTGATCCCATTATTATGCCCTCCTGATCCCCCCGTACTGTGTCCTTCTACCTCCCCCCCTGTAGTGTGCCCTTCTGCCTCTCCCCCGTACTATACCCTTCTGCCTCCCATCCCTGTACTGTGCTCTCCTGATCCCCATTATTATGCCCTCCTGATCCCCCCATACTGTGTCCTTCTGCCTCCCCCCCTGTAGTGTGCCCTTCTGCCTCTCCCCCGTACTGTACCCTTCTGCCTCCCATTCCTGTACTGTGCTCTCCTGATCCCCATTATTATGCCCTCCTGATCCCCCCATACTGTGTCCTTCTGCCTCCCCCCTGTAGTGTGCCCATCTGCATCCCCCCGTACTGTACCCTTCTGCCTCCCATCCCTGTACTGTGCTCTCCTGATCCCCATTATTATGCCCTCCTGTTCCCCACATACTGTGTCCTTCTGCCTCCCCCCTGTAGTGTGCCCATCTGCATCCCCCCGTACTGTACCCTTCTGCCTCCCCTCTCTGTACTGTACCCTTTGTGTTGACTAATCTTTGATGGCACATTTTTCTATTGGTTAAAATTGATTTTATTGAAAGTACTTATAAATATATATCTAATTCTATCAACTATTTATACTTTAGTTCTTGAGGTTAGATGTGTAAATTGGGGCAAGCTCGTTGGGGTCCCAGTGCATTACTTTGCCCAGGGGCCCATGATACTATTAAGATGGTCCTGTTACAAACTATGCAATGTTGTTTCCAAAGCACTAACAGATATTGATCACTTTATATAAAGCTGATTTCTTTAACACATACATATAAAATATTATTGAAAAGTATTTTTTGTAAATCAAAGAGAATAGTAAATCAACCCCTATAGTTCTAACCCACTGAAAACAATGCACTCCCTGTGTGGCTGACAACTTAACATAAAAATGTACATTTATTATTTTTTTCACAGGAGTCTGCAGAGCATTGCACCCGTGATCAGTGGATTGTGGGTGTAATGTCATGCTCCTGAAGTGTCAATCCACAATGAGTGTAATGATCACCACCCTGGTTTTCCATTGAGAACTCCAACTCCATGTGCTGCAGTAGAAGATGGGACTTGTAGTTCATTCATTCACAGATCTCTGTGAATGAATGACGTGGCTGTGCGGACCGAACCCCACACAGCTGCATCAATTACAAAAGTGACAGCTACAATGGGGGAGAAGAACCTGCCCTCTGATCTTGAAAAGAAATGCTAAACAATACTCAATACAACAAATTGCATCTTTATCTGTGCTATTATTGCCTGTGAGCTCCACACTTTCCTGAAGCCTGATTTATGGGCGTTCCTTTTGAAAAATTTAAGCCAAGCTCAATTGCTGCCATCCCCTGCTTCGTAAGCAATCATCACTTCTCCAGCCTACCTTTTTGTCTATGCTGTGTATGAGCAGTGTGGTCGAACAGCAGTGGGGAGAGGGTCACCCTGGCATCCACAGCAGCAATGGGAAAGGGACAAAGTGCTACGTGCTGGGGGATTGGATTCACAGAATATACTGTACGAGTGGTGAGCCTTCTTGTTTAACACTTTCGCTGCCAGAGCTGTTTTTGCATTTTTTTTTTGCATGCATGTTTAAAAAATTATTTTAGGCCTGAAGATTACACAAAACTACCAAACATTTACCAAAGCAGGCACCCTAGAGAATAAAATAGTGGTAGTTCCATTTTTTTTATATCACGCGATATTATCGCAGAGGTCTAGGAAACGCAACATTGAAGTAAAAAAAACCCCAAAGTGAATTTTAGGGCAACCAAAAACAATAAATCACCCAACTTTTTGGTAAAATTTAAAAGCTGAGGTTGCGCCAAGTAAATAGATACCCAACAAGTCAAACCTTAAATTTGTGTGCGCCCGGCACATGGCAACATACTTCAGTACCCAATATTTTCTATAGGCAATGCTTCAAAAGCCCCCTATAGGTCATCGGGTCCTATGCTAGAATTATTGCTCTCACTCCAGCTTGTACAACGATATGTAACGTGTATTTCAATTGACGGTTTCACACGTAGGCTCCCTGTTACAACATGGTTACGTTTGTACATGCGTGTATGTGGAGGTGGGGGGGCTCAACATTTTTTTTGGGGGGGGGGATTTTATGTGCTTGGGTGTAACAATTTTTTTTTTCTTTGCTTAACTTTTTTTTTTGTCACATAGGGAACAAAAAGTCCCCTATGTGGTGATTTTCTGGTGACAGGTTCTTTCTACCTTGTATGTCTCCTCTGGGCTCCACTCAATGTATTGCAATGTAGATCACATTGCAATACATTGCTTCTTGGCTGTTCTAGCCATGGAAAGTAACAGGTGACCCGGAATTGACATCATACACTTCGCTTTATGGGCCACAGGAAGAAGGGGAGGACAGTGGACATGTGTTGCTGTCCTCTCTCCACTCTCGCCAGTACCTGCAATGTCATCCCCGGTACTGCAGTTGGGCAAATGGAACATGGAATACATGGCAGGGGGGCACGCAAGCGGGGGGAGGAACTGGTAGCCACCCGGCTGTTTCCATCTGACAGGCAGTAGCTGTAGCCACCGGATTGTATGTAGACCCCCCCTCGCTGTCAGATCCATACAATGGACCTGGCAGGGAAAGGGTTAAAGAGGAACGCTACCCATAACATTCATTGGCGTCTTTCTAAATGGAGAAGCAGTCAGCAAAAAAGCCTCACAGAATTTTTAACCTTTTCTTACTCTATACAAATGTCTGTGTAACTTGCGAGCCAGTCTGTATCCACCAAATATTAACCTCTCAAAACCAAGGGAATGGACACTGACCGTCCAAAATATATATAGGATCGCAAACACTCAACACAACACTACCTGGGTGTCCAAAAAGTCATAAATATATAATGTGTTGCGCTCCCAGTGACAATATCTTTGATGTATATATCTAATTAACCTTGCTATGCAAAATGATTTTCAGGTATTAAAAAATATGCAAAATCAAACTATGTGAGTGATTTAAAAAAATATAAACCACTATAGTGTATATAAATTAGATAATAATAACCGCAAAACCAATGAATAGTGCATAGTGAACTAAAATATATAACTGAAAATAATACACATCATGAATAGTGAAATACTCAAAAAAAATTATATATATACTGCCAAATAATTGTGATATAAATGTCCTTTAAATACAGTGACTTTGTGCTTGAATAAATCTTGATTTGGTGACTTTTTGTGAATCTGTGACTTTCTTTGAATCCTCAATTGGTAAAGATGTATGCTCACCTCCTTGTTAGCCTGCAATTAGGCTATACACACTTGTGGTTCACCTCCTATGGAACCTGCTTAGATGGAATTCCTCTTTTGTGAATGGTAAGAACGTGGATATGCGTTATCCTCAGATTGCCCATGTGCGTTTTTCCATATGTGGGAACAAATTGCCAGACATGGTGTTTTATCCTTATAAAAAGGTTTCTCCTTTATTGCTTGCCAACAGGTACACTCACATATGTGATATGCGGTCTAGGATGAATTGCTCAGCTCTAATGATCCGCCAGCCGTCCTGCCATGCACCCGCCGTCTGTCCGATACTCCAGCTCTCTCCGAGTGAGGGGCTGCGGTGTCACTCGGAGAGAGCTGGAGTATCGGACAGACGGCGGGTGCATGGCAGGACGGCTGGCGGATCATTAGAGCTGAGCAATTCATCCTAGACCGCATATCACATATGTGAGTGTACCTGTTGGCAAGCAATAAAGGAGAAACCTTTTTATAAGGATAAAACACCATGTCTGGCAATTTGTTCCCACATATGGAAAAACGCACATGGGCAATCTGAGGATAACGCATATCCACGTTCTTACCATTCACAAAAGAGGAATTCCATCTAAGCAGGTTCCATAGGAGGTGAACCACAAGTGTGTATAGCCTAATTGCAGGCTAACAAGGAGGTGAGCATACATCTTTACCAATTGAGGATTCAAAGAAAGTCACAGATTCACAAAAAGTCACCAAATCAAGATTTATTCAAGCACAAAGTCACTGTATTTAAAGGACATTTATATCACAATTATTTGGCAGTATATATATAATTTTTTTTGAGTATTTCACTATTCATGATGTGTATTATTTTCAGTTATATATTTTAGTTCACTATGCACTATTCATTGGTTTTGCGGTTATTATTATCTAATTTATATACACTATAGTGGTTTATATTTTTTTAAATCACTCACATAGTTTGATTTTGCATATTTTTTAATACCTGAAAATCATTTTGCATAGCAAGGTTAATTAGATATATACATCAAAGATATTGTCACTGGGAGCGCAACACATTATATATTTCTTACTCTATACAAAACTTTTGAAAAGTTTTGGCTTTGGATACACTTTAATTTACTATCCACATTACACCGTGTTCCAAATTATTATGCAAATTCTATTTAAGTGTCACAAAGATGAAATATTTTGTTTTTCAGTGTAACTCACGGATGGCATTGTGTGTCAGGGCTCTTTTGATCACTGAAAACAATCTCGGACACCTGTGATAATTAGATTGGCTGTGAGCCCAATTTAAGGAAAAACTACTAAAGGAGGGTGTTCCACATTATTAAGCAGAGCACCATTTTCAAGCAATATGGGGAAGAAAAAGGATCTCTCTGCTGCTGAAAAGAGTGAAATAGTTCAATGCCTTGGACGAGGTATGAAAACATTAGATATTTCACGAAAACTTAAGCGTGATCATCGCACTATTAAGAGATTTGTGGCTGATTCAGAGCACAGACGGGTTGGTGCAGAAAAAGGCATATTGAGGAAGATTTCTGCCAGATCCATGCATTGGATCAAGAGAGCAGCTGCTAAAATACCATTACATAGCAGCAAACAGATATTTGAAGCTGCTGGTGCCTCCGGAGTCCCACGGACATCAAGGTGTAGAGTCCTCCAGAGTCTTGCAACTGTGCATAAACCTTCTATTCGGCCACCACTAACCAATGCTCACAAGCAGAAACGGCTGCATTGGGCAGAAAAATACATGAAGACTAATTTTCAAACAGTCCTGTTCACTGATGAGTGCCAGAAGCAGCCAGTGTGGTTCTTGATCATGTGATCTCCATCACAACTAATCAGTTTAGATCAGCCTTTTTCAACCAAGGTGCCCAAGCACCCTGGGGTGCCTTCAGGTTCCTTCAGAGGTGTCTTGGCAAAATACCTAAAAATTGCCCAAAAATTGTATGCAAGCCAGCGGGTGGATGAAGCCTGCCTTTTAGTTACACAGAGCCACAGGTTTTCATTGTGCACCATTACAACCTTCCATCTGCCAGCATCCTAACAACCAAATACATCATCATCATTATTGATAAGGGGATGTCAGGCACCAGCACAGAATCCTTGTTTGCCCCTCTCCATCAGCACTGGGGTCACATTAACTAAACGAGGGAGAGAAACTGAGGGAGAAGAGAAATGCTAGAATACAAATCAATACCAGTGTTCAAAGGTGTATTTGCTTTGGAAGAATAAATCAACTCTAAGGTTGAGTGCCCTACATGTGTGGATGTTGCTATGTTTTACATATATCTATATTCAGACACATAGGTCTATACTCAAACAAAAAAGTTAACAAAAAAAAAGAAAACACAAAAAAATCAAAACAAAAAAAAATACAAAACATATATATTAAAAACAAAAAAAAACAGGCATACCCGATGGACTGCTTGGTTTTTTTTGCCACCACTTTTCTATGTAAAACTATTAGTTTAGTTTTTTGACATTTTAGAATGGGGTGACTCAAGATCATACAGAATTTTAAAGGGTTCCTTGACTGAGAAGAAGTTGAGAAACACTAGTTTAGATTACAGATACACATTAAAAATATGTGCTTCCTGATAATACGTTATATCTTCCCTTTCAATATTTGCAGGCACATCTGTTTGATCCTCAAAGAATTCAAGGATCTGAGAAACCATGTACATTTCTTTGCAGAATGAGGTGCAAATGAGTTTGCTACTCAACAGAACTTATAGCACTGAAAATGTGCTCAAGTCTAGTGGCACGCACTAGCGGGAGCCCAGTGATAAAATCCACAGGTGTGCACTGTCTGCTTTTGTAGCCTCGGGCTGCCATTTTTTGGATGCCGCCACACTGAGATTTAGGTTACTTAGCTTAGTACTGTATGAAGCTACATACAGAGACCTGGAGGTGCTTACAACATTCTTTATTTTCTTTGGTTGGAATAAGAACACAGACTGCCAAACCCTACCACCGCCGACTGGCAGAAACAACTGCAAAGAAAGTAGGCCCCCATCTGGCATCAGGTCCTCTTGAAGGACCTTTTCATTCTAATCCTTGCTACCGGCAATGGGATATAACAAATAAATGAGAAGAAGATGGCCAGATGTTCAGCCATATGTGGCTGTGGAACCATCTTTATTCATTTTTGATATTACATATGACTGTACTATTTTTCTGTAGTCAAACTCCAACTCGGAGTCTTCAAAGCTAAAAAATGATACAAGCTCTTCTCTACTCTGTCAAGATTTTTTTTTCTCTGGTTTGCTGTCTCAGTTGAGATTCTTTGAAGTTTACTATTTACTCCTTTCAACTCATAAACAATTTAAATGTGCTGTAAGCTAAGTAGGAATGACACAGAAGTGCTTCAGAAAACTATGAATTATTCTGGATAAAAGTTTCTTTTTATACAATTTGCTATATTCCTTACTTTAGACACACTGGATTGACTTCTGATCCTTTGCAAATGGAGCTCAATATGTAAACCCAAATCCATACATTTACTACGTGTTTTCCTATGGTCCTGGTAGTATTAAAAGGACATGTGTTGTTTCATAATTGAATTTAATAAATTCCTTTTAATTGATTGAGTTTGTTTAATGATTTCCTCTTTTAGGTTGACAACACTCAGCCACTACAAAGCAATGGTGACATTGCTGTTATTACTCGGTGCACAGCATACCCATAGTTTGTGCATTCTGCTATCCCCTGCCAGTGCTTGAATGGGGAGTCGGCATGGGGTGCAGCAATGATGTTGCAGACATGTTGCTGCACCTAGTACCCTGTGTACAGCTCTTGCTAAGTACTGAGACTTGAGTGGCAAGGGTCACATGCCAGTTTCATACAGTAGTTGGTAAGATTAAATAAAGACACCAGTCCATTTAGTTCAACTTGTGTAGATGTGTGTGTCTATGTCAATCCCATTTCCCATATTCCTGTATATTGTGTTCGCTAAGATGCCCATCTAAGAGTTTATTTTAAATTGTCAAAACCACTGATTGTGGAAGGGCGTTCAACATCATTATTGCTTTAATAGTAAAGAATCATATATGCAATTTAGAATGTGACCACTTCTACAATTTCACGATGGTCGCATGTCTTCTTAAAGTGATTCTAAACATACACTGTTTAGTTTACACTATCCCTTTATCTTTCTGTATGTGGATGATGGAACCAGGGGTGGACTGACCATTCGAGCATTCGGGCATTGCCCGAGGGCCTGGGGTCAGTAGGAGCCCGGTGAGAGGCTCACTGGGCATAATTCACTAAGCAATGTCTTACCGCATCCGAGTATGAGGTAGGATACTGCATAGCATTTTTTTAAAAAAAGTTTGCATTCACCAAAAAATGCTACTAAAATACTTTATCAAGTCATGCAGTATTTTAGTAGTGAAAAAATGCGTCAATATTTCAGCTGTCAGTGGGGTTCCCCACTGACAGCTGAATGTAAAAGAAAGAATTGCTGGCAATAAAAAAAATAATAGAAAAAACGTCGTGGGGTCCCCCCTCTATCCATACCAAGCCCTTCAGGTCTGGTAT
This sequence comes from Staurois parvus, assembly GCF_062004578.1. NCBI lineage: Eukaryota > Metazoa > Chordata > Amphibia > Anura > Ranidae > Staurois > Staurois parvus. The sequence goes on from NW_028317969.1 coordinate 3,316,938, forward strand.
GGATTTTGAGGGGAACCCCCACACCAACATTAAAAAAAAATGGCGTGGGGGGTCTCTCCCAAAATCCATACCAGACCCTTATCTGAGCATACATCCCGGCAGGTCAGGACAGGGGGGTGGACGGGCGAGTGCCCCCACCTTCCTGAACCATACCAGGCCACATGCCCTCAACATGGGGGGGTGTTTTGGGGTGGAGGGGCTCCCCTCCAAAGCACCTTGTCCCCATGTTGATAGGGACAAGGGCCTTTTCCCCACAAACCTGGCCAGTGGTTGTGGGGGTCTGCAGTTGGGGGACTTATCAGAATCTGGAAGCCCCCTTTAGCAAGGGGGCCCCCAGATTCCACCCCCCCATGTGAATGAGTATGGTGTACATGGTACTGCTACCCATTCTCAAAAAAAAGTGTAGTGTGAAAAAAGACAAGAGACAGTCTTTAACCCCTTGCCTACCAGGCACTTATACCCCCTTCCTTACCAGGCCAATTTTCAGCTTTCAGCGCTGCCGCACTTTGATTGACAATTGCGCCGTCATGCAACATTGTACCCATATGAAATTTTGATCATTTTTTTCTCACAAATAGAGCTTTCTTTTGGTGGTATTTAATCGCCACTGGGCGCTTTACTTTTTGCGCTATAAATTAAAAAACGTGCAAAAAATTTGAAAAAAAAAAAAAAGTTTATTTGTTTCTTTTATAAAATTTTTCAAACAGGTATTTTTTCTTCTTCACTGATTTGCGTTGATGAGGCGGCACTGATGGGCACTGATAGGCGGCACTGATGGGCACTGATAGGCAGCACTAAAGGGCACTGATAGGCAGTACTAATGAGGTGGCACGGATAGGCGGCACTGATAGACAGCACTAATTAGGGGTCACGGATAGGCGGCACTGATATGCAGCACTGATAGGCGGCACTGATAGGTGACACTGATTATGGGTACTGATAGACGGCACTGACTGGCATCACTTCTGGGCACTGACTGGCGGCACTGACTGGCACAACCCCTGGGCACTGACTGGTGGCACTGACTGGCAGCACTGCTGGGCTGCACTGGTGGGCGGCACTGGTGGGCACCACTGGTGGGTGGGCACAGGTGGGTGGCACTGGTGGGCACAGGTGGGTGGGCACAGGTGGGTGGCACTGCTGGCACATGTAGGTGGCACTTCTGGGCACAGGTAGGTGGCACTGCAGAGTGGCACAGGTGGGGGCACTGCTGGGCACAGGTGGGGGCACTGCTGGGCATGGGTGGGCGGGGCTAGTGGGCGCACTGCTGGGAGGAACTTGCGGGGGTCACTGCTGGGCACCGATCATCAGGGCACTGATCATCTCATCAGGGCACTGATCATCAGTGCCCTGATGATCGGTGCCGATCCCCGCTCTGACAACTGCCGGTTCTCGGCAGTACTTTCCTCACGATCTGACAGCGTGAGGAAAGTGCAGCCGAGAACCGGCACTTGCATTTTCCTGTGATCAGCGTGTCATTGGACACCGCTGATCACGTGGTAAAAGGCCGGTGGAATCGGCCTTTCACCACATCTCGTGATCAGCTGTGTCCGTAGGACACAGCGATCACGGAGATCGCCGGGTGCGCGCCCCCTGGGGCGCGCAGGAGAGCGCGTTCTGGGAGGACGTCATATGACGTCCACCCAGAACTAGCCGGCCGCGGTGCAGCCGTCATTCGGCTATGCGCGGTCGGCAAGTGGTTAACAAGTCCTTTATTAAAAGAAGAAAAATAAAAGAACGTCCCCTGAAGTAGATCCAACGTCAATCACAATACCCAAAAAAAGAAGGAAAAAAAGGTTCCGCTCCCGACGCTGGCTCCCGGCCGTCTGACGACTCCACTGGCTTGACAGTTCTTAAATATGTAATGGGCGTGGCCACCCAGTGACATCACACCCCTCACCGCTCGCCAGTTTTTCTTGGCTCACCGTTAAAACCAGCATGCCTGAGAAACGATCCATAGGTGTGGCCGGCTGAAGATAAAGGCAATGAGAGACTCTATTGTCTCTCATTGCCTCTATCATCATGGAAGACAAGAGCGACATCATAATATCACAACCAGTCCATGACAGATGTAAATAATTTTTTCTTTTTTAAAGCAAAAGATCAAAAAAAAATGTTATGCTTTTAAAGGTAAAGGAGAGATGTGGTGTCTTTTTGACCCCCGATCTCTCCTTAAACAGGACCTGTCATGCTTATTTCTGTTACAAGGGATGCTTACATTCCTTGTAATAGGAATAAAAGTGATTAAAAAAAAGGGACAGTGTAAAAATAAAAAATAAAATATAACATAAATAAGAAAAAAAGATTTAGAGTGTCCTGATCCCTCCGTTTTCTCACACGTAGAAGTCAACGCACATTGCCGGAAACATTGGAGTTAGAGAAATAATTTTAGTACTAGACCTCCTCTGTAACTCTAAACAGGTAACTTGTAACATTTTTACAGAGTCACCTATAGAGATTTTTAAGTACCATAGTTTGTAGCCATTCCACAAGCATGCGCAATTTTAAAGCGAGAACTATTAGGTATCTATTTACTTGTCGTAACATCCTCTTTCATATTTTCCAAAATAAATTGTGGTATTTTTAATTCATTAATGTGTATTTTTTCCCAAAAAAGTGCAAATACCATGTGACATAAAAAAATTGCAACAATCACCACTCCATTCTGTAGGGTTATTGCTTAAAGAAAAAAAAATATATATATAATAATAATTTTATATATATATATATATATATAAATAATGTTTGGGGGTTATAAGGAATGTTCTGGTAAAAAAATACTTATACTTGTAAAAAAACATGCCAGAAAATGCTTGGTTTTCAAGTGGTTTATTAATTTTCAATAAAGCATATCATGCAAGACATAAAACAGGACTGCAATTGTCAATAGATAGGGACAATCAGCCTTAAAAACAGAACCATTCAAACGATAAAGGACAGTCCCTGTGAATGTTACAGCCAGGATCTACCTAATAGATGGTCAAGGATAATAAAGGACCTTTCTACAATACAATTACAGAGGTATTTTATAAGAGCAATCTAAACCCTATTAAGATGGTATAAGTAATCAGTGCAATTTTGCAAATAAACAATGCGCAGAATCACTTACAGCAAGGTCAAGTCGAGAGACCCCAGGGATAGGAACTGTTTAGAATGCTCCTTCAATCCAACATAGTGAAGGGAGAGGCTAGCCACCTTCCCAAATCTTATCAAATTTGTGAAATGCTCCCCTATTCAAATATGTGGCTTCAGATAGAGGTACGGTTCTGTTCACTAAGGTCTTCCATTCTTCTACTGCTGGAGCAGTGGTTTTCTTCTAGAAGAGAACAATGCATTTCCTGGCGTGATAAAATAAGAATGTAAGTAGTGTGCGTATAGCTTTAGTGGGGGCTAAATCAACTACTAAACTTAAGAGACAATGTTTCACTGATGGACTTAAAGGTATAGTAGTCACAGCCTGGACACATCAGAGAACCTCAGGCCAACATACCTGGTAAGCCGAACAGTCCTAGCAGATGTACATGAAATCAGCCCCAGCTGCAGTGCTCACCAACTGGAGGAGGAAGCTGTTACGAAAATCTTAGCTATCTTAGCTGGGGTTATATACACTCACCGGCCACTTTATTAGGTACACCCTACTAGTACCAGGTTGGACGCCTCTTTTGCCTTCAGAAGTGCCTTAATTCTTCATGGCATAGATTCAACAAGATGTTGCAAACATTCCTCAGAGGTTTTTTTGTCCATATTGACATGAGTTACTGTTGCCTTTCTATCATCTCAAACCAGCCATTCTCCTCTGACCTCTGACATCAACAAGGCATTTCCATCCACACAACTTCTGCTCAGTGGATATTTTCTCTTTTTAGGACCATTCCCTGTAAACCGTAGAGATGGTTGTGTATGAAAATCCCAGTAGATCAGCAGTTTTGAAATACTCAGAACAGCCCGTCTGGCACCAATAACTATGTTACGTTCAAATTCATTTAAATCCCCTTCCTTCCCCATTCTGATGCTCAGTTTGAACTTCAGTCATCTTCACCACGTCTAGATACCTAAATGCATTCAGTTGCTGCCATGTGATTGGCTGATTAGCAATTTGGGGAGAATGCTCCTTACATTGGTGATCAGTGGGAAGAATGTTTCTTACATTGAAGATCATTGGGAAGAATGTTCCTTACATTGGAGATCAGCAGGAAGAATGTTCCGTACATTGGTGGTCAGTGGAAAGATGTTCCTTACATTAGAGATCAGTGGGAAGAATGCTCCTTACATTGGTGGTCAGTGAAAAGAATGCACCTTGCATTGGTGATCAGTGGGAAGAATGTTCCTTACATTGGAGATCAGTGGGAAGAATTCTCCTTACATTGGTGGCCAGTGGGAAGAATGTTCCTTACATTGGTGATCAGTGGGAAGAATGCTCCTTACATTGGTGATCAGTGGGAAGAATGTTTCTTACATTGAAGATCATTGGGAAGAATGTTCCTTACATTGGAGATCAGCAGGAAGAATGTTCCGTACATTGGTGGTCAGTGGAAAGAATGTTCCTTACATTGGAGATCAGTGGGAAGAATGCTCCTTACATTGGAGATCAGTAGGAAGAATGTTCCTTACATTGGCGATCAGTGGGAAGAATGCTCCTTACATTGGAGATCAGTGGGAAGAATGTTCCTTACATTGGAGATCAGTGGGAAGAATGCTCCTTACATTGGAGATCAGTGGGAAGAATGTTCCTTACATTGGCGATCAATGGGAAGAATGCTCCTTACATTGGTGATCAGTGGGAAGAATGCTCCTTACATTGGTGGTCAGTGAAAAGAATGCTCCTTACTTTGGTGGACAGTGGGAAGAATGCTCCTTACATTGAAGATCAGTGGGAAGAATGCACCTTGCATTGGTGATCAGTGGGAAGAATGTTCCTTACATTGGTGATCAGTGGGAAGAATTCTCCTTACATTGGTGGCCAGTGGGAAGAATGTTCCTTACATTGGTGATCAGTGGGAAGAATGCTCCTTACATTGGTGATCAGTGGGAAGAATGTTTCTTACATTGAAGATCATTGGGAAGAATGTTCCTTACATTGGAGATCAGCAGGAAGAATGTTCCGTACATTGGTGGTCAGTGGAAAGAATGTTCCTTACATTGGAGATCAGTGGGAAGAATGCTCCTTACATTGGAGATCAGTAGGAAGAATGTTCCTTACATTGGTGATCAGTGGGAAGAATGCTCCTTACATTGGAGATCAGTGGGAAGAATGTTCCTTACATTGGAGATCAGTGGGAAGAATGCTCCTTACATTGGAGATCAGTGGGAAGAATGTTCCTTACATTGGTGATCAATGGGAAGAATGCTCCTTACATTGGTGATCAGTGGGAAGAATGTTCCTTACATTGGAGATCATTGGGAAGAATGTTCCTTACATTGGAGATCATTGGGAAGAATGTTCCTTACATTGCAGATCATTGGGAAGAATGTTCCTTACGTTGGAGATCAGTGGGAAGAATGCTCCTTACATTGGTGATCAGTGGGAAGAATGTTCCATACATTGGTGGTCAGTGAGAAGAATGTCCCTTACATTGGCGGTCAGGGAGAAGAATGTTCCTTACATTGGTGATCAGTGGGAAGAATGTTCCTTACATTGGTGATCAGTGGGAATAATGCTCCTTACATTGGAGATCAGTGGGAAGAATGCTCCTTACATTGGAGATCAGTGGGAAGAATGCCCCTTACATTGGTGATCAGTGGGAAGAATGCTCCTTACATTGGTGATCAGTGGGAAGAATGCTCCTTACATTGGTGATCAGTGGGAAGAATGCTCCTTACATTGGTGATCATTGGGAAGAATGTTCCTTACATTGGAGATCATTGGGAAGAAAGTTCCTTACATTGGAGATCATTGGGAAGAATGTTCCTTACATAGGGGGCTATTCTTCTCAATGATCTCCAATCTGAGAGGCAGAAATTACTCAATTAACCCCTACCAAGCTTTGGAAGAGCTCCGGTGCTCTATGGAAACCTAGCTGAGAAAGACTGCATTATTTCTTATAAATATTAAACAGCATGTATATTTGAACATTTAGAAAAGCACACAGCCTTTTTTTTTAAACCTGCAATAGTTTCCACTACAGTTAGGGTCCATGCACACTGCACTTACTGGCAGTTACCTTGCCAGAAAACTCTGTACAAAAAAAGGTTCATACATTTTGTTGCCAGTGTTTAGCAGCATTTAGGAGCATTAGTGCCTATAATGCTCCTACAACAAATCATTAGGAAAAAAAAAAGCCGGACATCAGTGTTTAGGAGAGTTTAGGAGCATTTTTTTCTGCTTTAAAAAACGCAAACCAGAAGAGTTTCTTTTTCTGCCTTTAACCACTTGCCAACCCCGTTATAGCTGAATGATGGCTACAGCGTGGTTGTCCAGTCCTGGGAGGGCGTCATATGATGTCCTCCCAGAACGAGCCCTTCTGCACGCCCCCAGGGGCGCGCACCTGGTGATCTTCGCAATTGCTGTGTCCTACAGACACAGCTGATTATGTGATGTGGTAAAAGGCCAATCACAGCGGCCTTTTACCACATGATTAGCTGTGTCCAATGACACAGCAGATCACCTGTAAATGCAGTTGCCGATTATCTGCTGCAGTTTCCTCACGCTAGCACAGTGTAAGGAAAGTACTGCCGATAACCGGCTATTGTCAGACGATAGATCAGCCACAATCATCAGGACACTGATGATCAGTGCCCACTAGTGCTGCCCACAAGTGCCCAGCAGTGCCACCCACCTGTGCCCAGCAATGCGACCCACCAGTGCCCATCAGTACCCCCATCAGTGCCACCCAGCAGTGCTCAGCAGTGCCACCAGTCAGTGCCCAGCAGTGCTCAGCAGTGCCATCAGTCAGTGCCACCCATCAGTGCTGCCTATCAGTGCCACCTATCAGTGCCCATCATTGTTGCATATCAGTGCAACATCATCAGTGCCGCCTATGAGTGATGCCTATCCGTGCCACCTCATCAGTGCCACCTATCAATGCTGCCTATCAGTGCTGTCTATTAGTGCAGCCTCATCAACGCAAATCAGTGAAGGAGAAAAATTACCTGTTTGCAAAATTTTATAATAGGAACAAAGAAAAACTTATTTTTTAAAAATGTTTAGCTCTTTTTTTGTTTATAGACCAAAAAATAAAACACCCAGCAGCTATTAAATACCACCAAAAGAAAGCTCTATTTGTGTGAAAAAAATGATAAAAATGTCATATGGGTACAGTGTTGCATGACCGCGCAATCATCATTCAAAGTGCGACAGCGCTGAAAGCTGAAAATTGGCCTAGGCAGGAAGGGGGTATAAGTGCCCGGTAGGCAAGTGGTTGAACACTGAGCTTAAAATACTCCTCTAGACTACCTAATGTACATGGACACATAGACAAATATTCGCTGCTTCTAGTGGCATGAAAAAGAAAACACTAAATGCCTCTAGTAGCAGCATTTATTTGAAGCCATTATGCATGGACCCTTAGACATGAAATGTATTCTGTTCTGTTCAACACCAAAAACATATGGTTACACTGGGGTGCCAGTTCCTATTTTCCGTCAAGTGCATTAGACAGACGCACTCACCCCGCACTTAATTGTCTTACAGGATGACACAATAAAAGCAGTGAAATATGATGAGCTTTCCTGAGATACTAGATAAACACCGGACACCCTCTGCAGGGAGTGACTGATGTCTGCAACGTTTAGAAAGATTGACTCCTCTAAACGAGACTCAAAGTAGATCAATAGGACTTGACAGTCCGACCGTGTCTTGCTGGCTTCTCTTTACTCAGCTGATGTGTTACTTTGTTCAAATCTCATTAACCTGGCAAAAACAGGGTCGCCCAATCAAATCAATATATGGGATTGTTAGAGAACTTTTAATCTTTCATCATTGTTTTCTGCAGAATCCAATTATCATCCAGCCATGTTAAAAAGCAAGCTTTTCCAATTTAAGACTGTCTGCATTTTCACATAGCCAAAAAAAGAAAAGAATTTGTGGCGCCCTTTGTTCTCATAATTTGTATGAAGAAATATATGTAGAGCTACCCCTGGAGGAGCTGCTAAACTGATGAAGCCCTGAAGATGACACACCTCGTTCATCCAGCACTTACCGACACACCTTGCTATATTTTAAGGAATGTATTTGTCTAGAGGTAGCCTAAATGAAGAGAGAATTAGCAAGTGTACGTATACAAACAATCACTAAGACAACAATGGTACTCTGAAAAATCTGGTTAACAGCCTTCCGCCTGCCATATAAGGAAATGATGGGTGCAAGGCGGTTCTCTCGTTCTGGGAGGACGTCATATGATGTCCTCCTACTCTAACCACACGTAACGCGGCGATCGGTGGTGCGCTGTGTCCAGGGGCGGACTGACAACTCATGGGGCCCCTGGGCAATAAGGGATCATGGGGCCCCTGTGTCCTTGCCCAAACTCAAAAAAGCCTATGAAAAAGGTACCAGGGGCATCTCATGGGGCCCCCTACTGACCCCGGGCCCTCGAGTAGTGCCCAAGTTTCCAAATGGTCAGTCCGCCCCTGGCTGTGTCCTTGGAAGAGCTGGGAGGGTGCCAACTTTCTCAAAGGAATTCATCGAGGTCCCAGCTCAAGGAGAGCTAGAGTCCTATCCCCAAAGTTGCTAAAATCAGTTAGAAAGCAATCCACTGAGGATTTGGCCTACAGGCTCATGGTACAGGGGTCTGGCTTGTGCTAGAAGAAGTAATCCAAGTATACAGGGACACAGTGAGTAAAGGCCTGAGAGAGAGATCCTAGTGACTGTTGCTCTTTAAAGAATATCAAACGAATGGTCATCAATTTTGTTTTTGCATGCTAGACTCATATCGAAAGTGAAGAGGTTACTAAAGATATGAAAATTCCTGTACAACAGAAAGAAGATTCAGAAGTAATGTATTTGTATTTTCGGACAAAAACTTTACTGATTAAATGAAAATCATCTAGCATCTCACTTGTCCCTTCAAATAAATGTGTGCTAACAATCAGATTATCATACAATTGCTTTGAAAGCGATATTTTTGGTACAATTTTCTGATCTTGTGTACTAGGCTTTAGGTCTGCTATTGAAATAGGAGTCCTCTGAGCTATATGTCCATTTGCTGCTAGTCTAAAAGGGGCCTACCCTGCAGAGTCTAGATAAAATCAGAGAGTGTCCTCTGTTACACTTGGCACTAAATTTGGAGTATGTCAAGGCTTGCCCTACACCCCGTCCAAGTTAATTCAGCATTAAACATCAAAAAGACACTCACTGCCTGGTCTACTGAACTGTGAGACTGTGGAGCTGCTTTGTGACTGGCTGTTATGCACCCAATATGGAATAAAACCTGTGACAAAACTGCAAGGCTGGTCTGGGGTCTGTGCTACACAAGGTTAGGAGTTTCTTCCCTCTCAAAGCTCTTTGAAGCCAATGGACTCCAGAACCTAATTCAGGAATTACAAAACCTGGAAAAAAACAAAAAACACAATTTTCTCTGATCATAATACAGTGGGGCAAAAAAGTATTTAGTCAGCCACCAATTGTGCAAGTTCTCCCACTTAAAAAGATGAGAGAGGCCTGTAATTGGCATCATAGGTAGTGTCAGGAATGGACTGGCCAGCAATGGTGGGACTGACCTGCCTTATGGGCTGCAGTACCAGGGCTGGCCAGCGGGTGCTCCCAGCAATCAGAGACTCAACCTTGCAGCCAGCCAAACACCTGAAACTGCTTATGCTGGTGTATTTAAGGGATGGCCAGACCTGCAGACTCTGCCTTGGTGTGTGTTTCTCCTGGGCCCTGTATCCTGTTCCTGCAATCCTGTTCCTGTCCCTGTCTGATTCGTTGCTGACCCTGCTCTGATCCCTGGCTTTGTCTGACCATTCTCCTGCTCTGATCCCTGGCTTTGTATGTACTGTTATCTGTGGGTGGTTTGGTTCGTTTGCACTGTGTTATGTTTTAGTATTGCACTGCGTTTATGTATTGTTAGTGTTAATAAATTATATTGTTTATATCATATCTGGAATCTGCGTTTCCCTGTGTCGGTTCACATACCTCTGGTCATACCCTGGGGCCCTGACAGGTAGACCTCAACTATGAGAGACAAAATGAGAAAAAAAATCCAGACGATCACGTTGGCTGATTTGGAAAGAATTTATTTGCAAATTATGGTGGAAAATAAGTATTTGGTCAATATCAAAAGTTCATCTCAATACTTTGTTATATATCCTTTGTTGACAATGACAGAGGTCAAACGTTTCCTGTAAGTCTTCACAAGGTTGGCACACACTGTTGCTGGTATGTTGGCCCATCCTCCATGCAGATCTCCTCTAGAGCAGTGATGTTTTGGGGCTGTTGCTGGGCAACACGGACTTTCAACTCCCTCCAAAGGTTTTCTATGGGGTTGAGATCTGGAGACTGGCTAGGCCACTCCAGGACCTTGAAATGCTTCTTAGGAAGCCACTCCTTCATTGCTCGGGCGGTATGTTTGGGATCATTGTCATGTTGGAAGACCCAGCCACGTTTCATCTTCAATGCCCTTGCTGATGGAAGGAGGTTGGCACTCAAAATCTCACGATACATGGCCCCATTCATTCTGTCCTGTACATGGATCAGTCGTCCTGGTCCCTTTGTGGAGAAACAGCCCCAAAGCATGATGTTGCCACCCCCATGCTTCACAGTAGGTATGGTGTTCTTTGGATGCAACTCCGCATTCTCTCTCCTCCAAACACGACGAGTTGTGTTTCTACCAAACAGTTCTATTTTGGTTTCATCTGACCATATGACATTCTCCCAATCCTCTTCTTCTGGATCATCCAAATGCTCTCTAGCAAACTTCAGAGGGGCCCGGACATGTACTGGCTTAAGCAGGGGGACACATCTGGTACTGCAGGAACTGAGTCCCTGGCAGCGTAGTGTGTTACTGATGGTAGCCTTTGTTACGTTGGTCCCAGCTCTCTGCAGGTCATTCACTAGGTCCCCCCATGTGGTCCTGGGATTTTTGCTCACCGTTCTTATGATCATTTTGACCCCATGGGGTGAGATCTTGCGTGGAGCCCCAGATCGAGGGAGATTATCAGTGGTCTTGTATGTCTTCCATTTTCTAATTATTGCTCCCACAGTTGATTTGTTCACACCAAGCTGCTTGCCTATTGCAGATTCAGTCTTACCAGCCTGGTGCAGGTCTACAATTTTGTTTCTGGTGTCCTTCGACAGCTCTTTGGTCTTCACCATAGTGGAGTTTGGAGTGTGACTGTTTGAGGTTGTGGACAGGTGCCTTTTATACTGATAACAAGTTCAAACAGGTGCCATTGATACAGGTAATGAGTGCAGGACAGAGGAGCCTCTTAAAGAAGGTACAGGTCTGTGAGAGCCAGAAATTTTGCTTGTTTGTAGGTGACCAAATACTTATTTTCCACCATAATTTGCAAATAAATTCTTTCCAAATCAGCCAATGTGATTGTCTGGATTTTTTTTCTCATTTTGTCTCTCATTGTTGAGGTCTACCTATGATGCCAATTACAGGCCTCTCTCATCTTTTTAAGTGGGAGAACTAGCACAATTGGTGGCTAACTAAATTCTTTTTTGCCCCACTGTATATATTCTGGAGCCTCTCAATTTGCTTCTTTGAGAACCTTGTGTGCCATTTACAAGCTGTTGTAGACACATTCTAGACCTTGACTCATAGTACTTAAGCACTGCATGGTGCCCTTAAAATAAAACTCCACTTTTGTTAAAAAAAAAAAAAAAAAGAAATAGCATGTAAAACTGCGAAACAAGCCATTTTGTATTTTAATGCATTAAAACAACTCTTCTATTTCAGTCTGCTGCTGTAATTTTCTAAAATTGTAAAATGATTTGAATGCAATATAGCAACCTGAAGGTATTTTAATACCCACAGGAATGTCCTTCACTGCTTCTGGCTCATAGTTTTTTTTTTTTAGTAAGTATCATTCTTCTCACTGTCTACAATGCTCTATAAATACAATTCTAGACATTACCTGCAATAAGACTGTAAAGCCTTTAAAGTTTATAAAAAAAGTCATAAACAAAATAAGCAAAAGGTACATTACTTACATTCTGTGAGATTTGTCCCTTGTGCTGCTGCATCCTCATTTAGTAGGAATCTTCCTTTTCCAATGCCCCCACCATGCCACTGTAACCTTTTTGCGGCAAGGGTTAAAAGAACTAAGGAAGCTGTCACAGGCATTCATCAAGAGTCCCTGACTATGCCCATCCTTTTCTCCTAGCTCCCTCTTTCATAGAAGTCAGTACTACAGCTTCTATGAATGAAAAACAATCTATGAATAGAGGACAGGCAGATGATTGGGCAGCGCAGTGGCTAAATGGTTAGCACTTCTGCCTGGCAGTACTAGGGTCACTGAATCGAATCCCAGCCACGGCACCACCTGCATGGAGTTTGCATGTTCTCCCTGTGCCTGCGTGGGTTTCCTCCCACACTCCAAAGACATGCTAGTAGGTTAATTGGATCCTGTCTAAATTGTCCCTAGTATGTGTATGTATGAATGTGAGTTAGGGACCTTAGATTGTACACCCCTTGAGGGTTAGGGACTGATGTGAATGTACAATATATGTTTGTAAAGTGCTGTGTAAAGTGACGGCACTATAAAAGTACCTGAAATAAATAAATGAATGAAAGGTCCACTCCTTCCATTCATACATCATGTTCCATTCATACATTGTGTACCAATCACAATACCTTTGCAGTGCAATTGTAGCCCATAAAAAATGAATGGGCTCAAATAGCACTGCAAAGAATTGCATGTGATTTGAACAGGAATACCGTGCGATTCCTGTTCAAATCACATGCGGTTTCCTTGCGGGTAAGGTGCAATTTGAGCCAAACAAAATTAATAGCTTGTACTGCAAATCAAAGCACACCCACAGGGAAACTGCATGAGATTCGGACAGGAATTGCACAGCATTCCCGTTCAACCATCTCCATAGAGCAAGACTCAGACCAGGCAAAATTTTTCCAATCATCTATTGTCCAATTTTGGTGAGCTTGTGTGAATTGTAGCCTCTTTCCAGTTCTTAGCTGACAGGAGTGGTACCCGGTCTTCTGCTGCTGCAGCCCATCTGCTTCAAGTTTCAACGTGTATACCATCTCTGCGTACCTTGGAATGAGTTGTTATTTGAGTTACTGTTGCCTTTCTATCATCTCAAACTAGTCTACCCATTCTCCTCTGACCTCTGACATCGACAAGGCATTTTCCTCCACACAACTGCCAAATTTTTCCAATCTTCTATTGTCCAACTTTGGTGAGCTTGTGTGAATTGTAGCCTCTTTCCAGTTCTTAGCTGACAGAAGTGGTACCCAGTCTTCTGCTGCTTCAGCCCATCTCCTCTGGCCTCTGACATCGATGAGGCATTTTCCTCCACACAACTGCCGCTCACTGGATATTTTCTCTGGTTTGGACCATTCTCTGTAAACCCTAGAGATGGTTGTGTGTGGAAATCCCAGTAGATCAGCAGTTTTTGAAATACTCAGACCAACCCATCTGGCACCAACAACCATGGCACATTCAAAGTCACTTAAATCCCTTTTCTTCCCCATTTTGATGCTCGGTTTGAACTTCAGCAAGTCGTCTTCACCACGTCTACATGCCTAAATGCACTGAGTTGCTGCCATGTGATTGGCTGATTAACAATTTGTGTTATCAAGCAATTGAACAGGTGTACCTAATAAAGTGGATGTAGGTGGTCATAGATTTGATTGGAGTACTGAAATGATCAGATTGACACAAGTAAACACACTTAAAGAAATAGCATTCAAGACCAAACACTAGTTTCCATGCTTGCTCTGTAACAAAAGTAAAATAATTACCTAGGTTATTACTTTTTTTTCTTTTTTAATGCTCATTTTCTGTCTGACATGCTGATCCCCTGACTTCAGCGCTTTCTAACTTATTTCCCTTACTTATGGTGGTGCACCATAAATGAACCCAGAGGATTACCATGACAGGCAGGCAGCTAGAATTTCCAATTTGTGGGACTAGCAGCGTTGAACAATTTTCTCTTGACAACTTTGCTTTAGCGACTACATGCCATGATTATTGCAAGAGATGCTTGAACTACCTGTCTTGATTACAAATATTGAGCAGTGTATAAAAACCCTTGCGCTTATGCTTTTATATTCTCTCCAAAGTGGACTACAGCAGCTGAAGCAGTGTCCTTTTCCTTCATAGCCTTGCAGTGTGTCTGGAATGGTGTCTGTATGTTGAGCATTAAGCTGAGCTAATCTAGAAAGCAGAAAAAGGTGCCCTAAGGCACCTCGACAGCACTGACCTGAGTCTAATAATGTACGTTTGAAGAAAACATGGAGATGGAGATTCTTCTGTGTGTGCCGTGAAAACATCTCCAGCTTAAATTGCTTCCACGCTTTGCTAAAGCATAAGATTGTGTTTTCCGCATTGTTTCTGATTAAGGGTAAATGTAGTCTGGTGACTGGACTGAGATCAAATAAAACTTGCATTGCATTTAGTTTGGTGGGGCTTACTCTGAAAATGATTCCTTTTCTTGGCACCTCCATGGCAGCGTACAATTCATATGTTCTAATTATTGTAGCTTTATGTGTAGGCAGGTGATGTTTATTTTCTCCACTGAAGGCGATGCTCAACCGCAGCAGCAGTGCAGAGGGAAAGGATGTCAAGAGGAACATGGTTCCTCTATGGTTTCTTGGGTCACTGGGGCAGCAATCCAGTTGGATGCTGACAGCGCATGTGACTCTGGTGGCCATCATGGGTCAGGCAGAGTCTATTTAAGACCCTGGTTCCTGAGTTTGGCACACATTTTGCATGTGGGTGTACCGTATAATAATGATTCTCCTGGAAAATAACTCCCCAGTCATTATTATATATATTATATATAACAACTATTATAATAACTCCCCAGTCATTATTATATATATTATATATAACAACTATTATAATAACTCTCCAGTTATTTTTATATATGAAATAATAACTCCCCAGTCATTTTTATCTATGTAATAATAACTCTCTCTATGTAATAATAACTCCCCAATCATTTTTATCTATGTAATAATAACTCCCCAGTCATTTTTATCTATGTAATAATAACTCTCTCTATGTAATAATAACTCCCCAGTCATTTTTATCTATGTAATAATAACTCCCCAATCATTTTTATATATGTAATAATAACTCTCTCTATGTAATAATAACTCCCCAATCATTTTTATCTATGTAATAATAACTCCCCAGTCATTTTTATCTATGTAATAATAACTCCCCAATCATTTTTATATATGTAATAATAACTCTCTCTATGTAATAATAACTCCCCAATCATTTTTATATATGTAATAATAACTCTCTCTATGTAATAATAACTCCCCAATCATTTTTATATATGTAATAATAACTCTCTCTATGTAATAATAACTCCCCAGTCATTTTTATCTATGTAATAATAACTCCCCAATCATTTTTATATATGTAATAATAACTCTCTCTATGTAATAATAACTCCCCAATCATTTTTATCTATGTAATAATAACTCCCCAGTCATTTTTATCTATGTAATAATAACTCCCCAATCATTTTTATATATGTAATAATAACTCTCTCTATGTAATAATAACTCCCCAATCATTTTTATATATGTAATAATAACTCTCTCTATGTAATAATAACTCCCCAATCATTTTTATATATGTAATAATAACTCTCTCTATGTAATAATAACTCCCCAGTCATTTTTATCTATGTAATAATAACTCCCCAATCATTTTTATATATGTAATAATAACTCTCTCTATGTAATAATAACTCCCCAATCATTTTTATATATGTAATAATAACTCTCTCTATGTAATAATAACTCCCCAATCATTTTTATATATGTAATAATAACTCTCTGTATGTAATAATAACTCCCCAGTCATTTTTATATATGTAATAATAACTCCCAAACAGAAGAAGGCGTAAGTTATCTAAAATAAATTCAGTTTTTGAATTGAATGTTTATTATTAAATAAATGAGACTAACAATGGTTTTTTAACTTTAATTTGTTGTTCACAATGGCAAAGTTTCTTGTTGAACATCGAAAGTCTGCTTTCTCTCCTTTGCTTTTCACATCAACTGAATAGACATGATTGCTCAAATATTCATATACAGTCAGGTCCATAAATATTGGGACATGGACACAATTCTAACATTTTTGGCTCTATACACCACCACAATGGATTTGAAATAAAACGAACAAGATGTGCTTTAACTGCAGACTGTCAGCTTTAATTTGAGGGTATTTACATCCAAATCAGGTGAACAGTGTAGGAATTACAACAGTTTGCATATGTGCCTCCCACTTGTTAAGAGACCAAAAGTAATGGGACAGAATAATAATCATAAATCAAACTTTCACTTTTTAATACTTGGTTGCAAATCCTTTGCAGTCAATTACAGCCTGAAGTGTGGAACGCATAGACATCACCAGAGGCTGGGTTTCATCCCTGGTGATGCTCTGCCAGGCCTCTACTGCAACTGTCTTCAGTTCCTGCTTGTTCTTGGGGCATTTTCCCTTCAGCTCAATCGGATTCAGGTCAGGTGATTGACTTGGCCATTGCATAACATTCCACTTCTTTCCCTTAAAAAACTCTTTGGTTGCTTTTGCAGTATGCTTTGGGTCATTGTTCATCTGCACTGTGAAGCGGCATCCAATGAGTTGTGAAGCATTTGGCTGAATATGAGCAGATAATATTGCCCAAAACACTTCAGAATTCATCCTGCTGCTTTTGTCAGCAGTCACATCATCAATAAATACAAGAGAAGCAGTTCCATTGGCAGCCATACATGCCCACGCCATGACACTACCACCACCATGCTTCACTGATGAGGGGGTATGCTTAGGATCATGAGCAGTTCCTTTCCTTCTCCATTCTCTTCTCTTCCCATCACTCTGGTACAAGTTGATCTTGGTCTCATCTGTCCATAGGATGTTGTTCCAGAACTGTGAAGGCTTTTTTAGATGTCGTTTGGCAAACTCTAATCTGGCCTTCCTGTTTTTGAGGCTCACCAATGGTTTACATCTTGTGGTGAACCCTCTGTATTCACTCTGGTGAAGTCTTCTCTTGATTGTTGACTTTGACACACATACACCTACCTCCTGGAGAGTGTTCTTGATCTGGCCAACTGTTGTGAAGGGTGTTTTCTTCACCAGGGAAAGAATTCTTCAGTTATCCACCACAGTTGTTTTCCGTGGTCTTCCGGGTCTTTTGGTGTTGCTGAGCTCACCGGTGCGTTCCTTCTTTTTAAGAACGTTCCAAACAGTTGTTTTGGCCACGCCTAATGTTTTTGCTATCTCTCTGATGGGTTTGTTTTGTTTTTTCAGCCTAATGATGGCTTTCTTCACTGATAGTGACAGCTCTTTGGATCTCATCTTGAGAGTTGACAGCAACAGATTACAAATGCAAATAGCACACTTGAAATTAACTCTGGACCTTTTATCTGCTCATTGTAATTGGGATAATGAGGGAATAAGACACAGCTGGCCATGGAACAGCTGAGAAGCCAATTGTCCCATTACTTTTGGTCCCTTAACAAGTAGAAGGCACATATGCAAACTGTTGTAATTCCTACACAGTTCACCTGATTTGGATGTAAATACCCTCAAATTAAAGCTGACACTCTGCAGTTAAAGCACATCTTGTTCGTTTAATTTCAAATCCATTGTGGTGGTGTATAGAGCCAAAAATGTTAGAATTGTGTCCATGTCCCAATATTTATGGACCTGACTGTATAACCTGGAATTCATAATGCGAATGTGCACGTCTCCCAACGCTTTGTTTGATTTCTTCCATGGTTTTAATTTTTTACTTTATTTCTCTTCCGGAGAATATCATGACAGAATTTGTACAATACAACGTCACTCTTCCATATATAATGCAAGCTCACTTCCTGCATGCTGTTGTGTCGATAAAGAACTTGGGCTAGTCAGTCACGTTCTCTGTTTATTCTTTGCATATATAACTTGGAATTTGGCATTTTAAAGAATGTGGAGCTTTAAAGAATTGATTCTACAAATAATTAATTAATGATAACTTTCAAGAATTAAAACCTGTTTACACTCTTACGTATATATTATTATTATTATTATTATTACTACGAGTTTATATAGCGCCAAAGGGTTTGCTCAGCGCTGTACAATAGGGGGGACAAAACATGGCACAGTACAACAACAACAAACAATGTACGAGGGGTAAGAGGGCCCTACTCTTACGAGCTTACAATCTAGGAGGGAGGGGGTAAAAGGTACAGTAGGAAGTGGCTGAGGGGGATGAAGTGGTGGGAGGAATGAGGGAGGATGGCCGTTAGGTGAGGGTGGGGTAGGCTTCCCTGAAGAGATGGGTTTTGAGGGAGCGCCTGAATGTGAATAGGGAAGGCGACAGTCTGATGGATTGGGGCAGTGAGTTCCAGAGGATGGGGGAGGACCTGGAGAAGTCCTGCAGTCGTGCATGGGAGGAGGAGACCAGGGAGCAGGATAGAAGGAGGTCCTGTGAGGAGCGAAGGGGACGGGTAGGGTGGTACTTGGTGATAAGGTTGGTGAGGTAGTCAGGGGCAGTGTTGTGAACGGCTTTGTAGGTCAGGGTTAGGAGTTTAAATTTGATGCGTTGGGCAAGTGGAGGGAGAGGCAGAGGGGGGTGGCAGAGGTGGAGCGGGTGGTGAGGTGGATGAGTCTGGCAGCTGAGTTCAGGATGGTCTGGAGCGGGGAGAGCCTGCACTTGGGTAGGCCAGTGAGGAGGGAGTTGCAGTAGTCAAGGCGTGAGATGATGAGGGAGTGTACTAGAAGTTTGGTGGTGTCTGGGGTGAGGAAGGAGCGTATCTTGGCAATGTTGCGAAGATGGAGCCTGCATGTGTTTGTGAGTGATTTGACATGCGGTTGGAGGGAGAGGTTCGCGTCAAGAATGACGCCAAGGACTTTGGCTTGCGGGGCGGAAGTGATAGTGGAGTTGTTGGTGATGATGGATAGGATGGGGGGGGGGTGTTGGCAGGGGGAAAGACGAGAAGCTCGGTTTTGGAGAGGTTGGGCTTGAGGAAGTGTAGCGACATCCAGTCTGAGATGTCATTTAGGAGGTGAGTGATGCGGGCGGAGATAGTGGGGGTGAGGTGAGGGGTGGAGAGGTAGATTTGGGTGTCGTCAGCATAGAGGTGATAGTTGAAGCCATGAGATTGTATGAGTTTGCCCAGGGAGGAGGTGTAGATGGAGAAGAAAAGGGGTCCAAGGACAGAGCCTTGGGGGACCCCAACAGAGAGGGGGAGGGAGGGGATATTAGGGATATTAAGGGATATTAACAGATACGGTATATCAATTTAAGCTCTTACTTTCAACTTTTATGTCATTTAGCTTCTTCATAACTAGGGGAGTTATTATTACATAGAGAGAGTTATTATTACATATATAAAAATGACTGGGGAGTTATTATTGTTTGGGAGTTAATATAACATACTACATGGGTAGTGTAGAGACAGGTCGTCCATCTGTCAGGGACAGTAATAGCAGCAGAGAAAGGTTCCAGACGAGTAAGGAAAGCTTAGGGATCCCTTACTCTTCCTGGTAACCTCCCAGCTTGGGCAGCTGATTGGCTACCAAACACAGCTGCATCAGATTTTACACTCTCTAGTTTATGTAAATCAACTCCTAATGCAGGCCATAGACGGGTCGAAAACCGGCTGATTTTCGTACCGTTAGTGGATTAATTGGTCAGCCGTTTTTCGGGGTTTCGGCACATTTTTTTTATCGGTAAAGTTGGAAAAAAATCAGCCAATCACCGATAAAAAATCTGCGCATGAGCTGTGACCTGCAAGAAGAAGAGAAAGAAGCATAAGAAAAAGAAGAAAATTAGAAAAAGAAGAAGAATAATAAGAAAAAGAAGAAGAAGAAAAAGAAGAGAAAAAGAAGAGAAAAAGAAGAGAAGAAGAAGAAAAAGAAGAGAAAAAGAAGAGAAGAAGAAGAAAAAGAAGAAGAATTCCAGTCCGCTATTATATTTAATATGAAATGTATTTTAGTTGCAACAATGTATCTATTTGTATCCGAATAAAAACATCTGTTTCCGAAATGGATACAAATGGATACATTGTTGCAACTGCAATACTTCTTCATGTCAAATATAATAGCGGAGCTCTCTGCAGGGACAGAAGTAATTAAATGCCGGCTGTAGACGGGACAAAAATCGGCCGATTTTTTTCACCATTGGTGGTAACGTCGGCCTATTGAACGACCAATTTTTTTTTAAAAAATGGTTTTCGACCCGTCTATGGCCTGCATAAGGCCTGGTTTACACCAATGTGTTTTTTAGTGCTTTTTGGAGAAACACACTACAGTCCATTTAACATGGTTCTCTATGGGACATGTTCACCTGTGCTTTTTTGAGTTGCTGCATTTTTGGAAAGGGTCAGAGAGTTTTTAAATGCAAAAAGCAGTGTTCTTGCTACAATAGAGTTCAATTGAGAAGCTCCTGAATGCATGTGGTATGTTTTTGCTGTATTTTTACTGTGTTTTGCATTTTGCATTTTTCTTCTGCCCAGCAGCAAAAAAATTTCTACTTTAACGGGAAAAAAAAGCTGAAAAAAATGTAACACGCGGTAAAAACAAAGCAAAAACGTGCGTGCAAAACACACTGCAAAACGGAAAAAAAGCATAATGCATTGCTGTGATCCATACCTTAGTGTCATTTCTGTCTGCTGCCTCCTTGATCTGCTATCTACATGAGTTGCTTCTGATAAGTTTTCCTAACACCAAGAGAAAAATAGTGACAGGAGGGACCTCCAACAAATTGACAGCCTCAGCTCTGTTCCTGTGTGAAGGGGGATGGGGGGTGTCCCTTCCCTCCAATCAGCTCTCCTCACTAGTGTAACTTCAGCTCCCCACCCCCTGCTTTTTAGAGCTCAGAGATCCTGTCTAAATTCTTCACTTTGAATGAAAGTAGGGGAAAGAAGCTATAGATAAACAGGTACAACTTATGTAGGAGGATTGGTTTCATCTCTGTGTATCACCAGTCACTTCACTGGGTATATGTAAGGGTTTACAACCACTTTAACACACAGTAATGTGTTAACACGAGTTAATTTGAATTTGAAGGAGGCCTTATTCTTTTTTTGTTCTTTTTTATAAATTAATACGATTGTTTTCATATAGACTTTTTTGAGGGCTTGAGCAGTTTGTTTTCTATAATTTCTGAGTTAATTTTGTTTTATTTGTTTTGTAATTGGTAGTCCCAGCTTTCTTTTCTTCATGCTAACGGATCTCTCAGGGATGTTGTTACAATTAGATTTGTCAGTATTTTGCTCCAAGCATTTCTTCCTCTAATTAGGTTTTCATTGCTGTCTGTGTCCCCATTGGGGAGATTCCCATCACTTCCTGTGTGCTTTAAGGCTCAACTCCAGCTTTCCCTCCAGTCTTGAACAGTTGTACCGGCTCCTCTCCTGGACTGAAATTGCTTACTTTGATTTTACTGCACACTGTGAGCTTCTCACAATGTGCATTATAAGTGGCATCAAATCAGATAGAGCCTGCGTAACAAATGATTAAATTCCATGTTACATTTATTTCTTTATTGACAGGTTCATATTTTTACCCTTTCAGATTTGTGGACGTAGTAGAATGATTAACACAAATGCACAAGTAGTAGTTACTTAGCTTCATTTAAAGATGGATACAGATGATAAAACAAGATAAATTCAGTTTCATCCAAACTGGTAAAGCTCTGCAACCTCTGCAAACTTCAGACGGTCTTGGTGTCACCTGTGCAATAAGTCCATCCGTGACATTTCCTTGTTACTAAATATTCCACGGTCAATAGTAAGTGATATTATAACAAAGTGGAAGCAACTGGGAACAACAGCAGCTCAATCACGAAAAATGACAGAGGGGTCAGTGCATGCTGAAGCGCACAGTGCACAGAAGTCTCCAACTGTCTGCAGAGTCAATAGCTAAAGACCTCCAAACTTCACGTGGTCTTCAGATTAGCACAACAACAGTGCATAGAGAGCTTCATGGAATGGGTTTCCATGTCCGAGCAGCTTCATCCAAGCCTTACATCACCAAGTGCAATGCAAAGCGTCAGATGCCGTGGTGTAAAGCACGCCGCCACTGGATTCTAGAGCAGTGGAGATGTGTTCTCTGGAGTGACCAATCACGCTTCTCTGTCTGGCAATCCGATGGACGAATCAGGGTTTGGCAGTTGCCAGGAGAACGGTACTTGCCTGACTGCATTGTGCCAAGTGTAAAGTTTGGTGGAGGGGGAGTATGGTGTGGGGTTGTTCTTCAGGGGTTGGACTTGGCCCCCTAGTTCCAGTGAAGGGAACACTTAAGGCGTCAGCATACCAAGACATGTTGGACAATTTCATGCTCCCAACTTTGTGGGAACAGTTTGGGGATGGCCCCTTTTTGTTCCAACATGACTGCGCACCAGTGCACAAAGCAAGGTCCATAAAGACATGGAGGAGCCAGTCTGGGGTGGAGGAACTTGATTGGCCTGTACAGAGTCCTGACCTCAACCCCATAGAACACCTTTGGGATGAATTAGAGCTGAGACTGCGATCCAGGCCTTCTTCTCCGACATCAGTGCCTGACCTCACAAATGTGCTTCTGGAAGAATGGTCAAACCTTCCCATAGACACCCTCCTAAATCTTGTGGACAGCCTTCCCAGAAGAGTTGAAGCTGTTATAGCTGCAAAGGGCGGGGCCAACTCAATATTGAACCCTACGGACTAAGACTGGGGGCCATTAAGGGTCATGTGTGTGTAAAGGCCGGCCGACCAATACTTTTGTCAATATAGTGTATGTGAAGGGGGGCTCAAATAAACCGGATTTAGCCAGTTCTAACAAACGAATGTCTATAACAGTTTTGAGACAATGCAGATGACCATCTGTGCATCTATGGTCAGGTCAGGAAGATCAATGTATGCAAAGAAAGACGTAATCAATGTGACATTTCATTTGTGATAACCAGCATATATATATATATACAAATACACACACAAAAGTGAATACCTTTAAACTACCATGGTTAATAACATAGCAACTAATACCAAGTTCTGTGTAAATCAATTGTAAATGTACGCCGTACTATGGACCGCCTCATTTCCTGGCTGGAAGACATCCAGCATCATTTAGCACTTTCCTCCCCAGTCTGATTGTCCATGGCCTGCCCCGTTCTTCCCAGCTATGTTGCAGTGTGAACAGGCCACACAGAAAACAATTGCAATTGTGTTGATCCAGTGCATAAAATTGCAGGTCACCGCACTATGTGTGCATGACCCCTTAGCATGCGTGCACTTAAATTTCATGTTAACCCTTTATGCTATAAAAACATACCATCATTCAGCACAGCTTCTTTAAATAGAATGTACTAAAAAAATGCCTTTTAAATACCTATGCTGGCTTGAAGTCATGTGACCACCTTACCTCCTCTTCCTCCCTGAGCTCCTATAGGTTAAGCCTTCCATCAGGCCATGCAGGCCTAAGAAGGGATGTATCAGCCTGTGATGGCACCGGCTGTCTACAGAATCTTCTAGCATGCCGTGCTTCAGAAAATCAAAGAGCGTGGACGCCACCTGACCAAGTGAGCACATAGTCTGTTTCTGTAGCCCCCAAACCAGGGGAGGACTGACAGCTCATGGGGCCCCCGGGCAATAGGGGATCATGGGGCCCCTGTGTCCTTGACCACACTCAAAGCACACCCAAAAAAGCCTATAAAAAGGTACCAAGGGCATGGGGCCCCCTACTGACCCTGGGCCCTCGGGCAGTGGCCGAGTGCTCTAATGGTCAGTCTGCCCCTGCCCCAAACCATTTCTGGCACTTTTTGCTTACAAAATCAGTAGTTTTTGCTAGAAAATATCTTAGACCGGCCAAACATTCTATATATATATATATATATATATATATATATATAATTTTTAAGCAGAAAAAATTGGTGCTTTTTGCATTTTTTTTTATATAATGCGGAATTTGCACAGTGGTTTTTCAAACGCACATTAAATATTTTTTTTCAAGCAGAGACTCTAGAAAATAAATTGGTGATCTTTGCATTTTTTTTCATATCATGCAGAATTTGCACAGCGGTTTTTCAAACGCACATTAAATATTCTTTTTCAAGCAGAGACTCTAGAAAATAAATTGGTGCATTTTGCATTTTTTTTATATCATGCGGAATTTGCGCAGCGATTTTTCAGACGCACATTAAATATTCTTTTTCAAGCAGAGACTCTAGAAAATAAATTGGTGCTTTTTGCATTTTTTTTTATATAATGCGGAATTTGCGTAGCGTTTTTTCAAACGCACATTAAATATTCTTTTTCAAGCAGAGACTCTAGAAAATAAATTGGTGCTTTTTGCATTTTTTTTATATCATGCGGAATTTGCGCAGCGGTTTTTCAGACGCACATTACATATTTTTTTTTAAGCAGAGGCTCTAGAAAATAAATTGGTGCTTTTTGCATTTTTTTTATATC
This sequence comes from Staurois parvus, assembly GCF_062004578.1. Classification (NCBI taxonomy): domain Eukaryota; kingdom Metazoa; phylum Chordata; class Amphibia; order Anura; family Ranidae; genus Staurois; species Staurois parvus. The sequence goes on from NW_028317969.1 coordinate 3,341,450, forward strand.
ATGCAGAATTTGCGCAGCGGTTTTTCAAACGCACAATAAATTTTTTTTTTCAAGCAGAGACTCTAGAAAATAAATTGGTGCTTTTTGCATTTTTTTTATATCATGCGGAATTTGTGCAGCGGTTTTTCAAACGCACATTACATACTTTTTTTCAAGCAGAGACTCTAGAAAATAAATTGGTGCTTTTTGCATTTTTTTATATCATGCAGAATTTGCGCAGCGGTTTTTCAAACGCACATTAAATTTTTTTTTTCAAGCAGAGACTCTAGAAAATAAATTGGTGCTTCTTTAATTTTTTTTTATATCATGCAGAATTTGCGCAGCGGTTTTTCAAACGCACATTACATTTTTTGTTGAAGCAGAGACTCTAGAATATAAAATGGTGTTGTGATGTTGCCTATTTTTATGTCACACTATATTTGCGCAACAGTATTTCAAATGAAGAGTTTTTGGGAAAAAATACCATTTAATGAGTTTTAATGTGCAAAAAACAATATAATACCTGATTGGTAAAATAAAAAAGATGATGTTACATTGAGTAAATAGATACCTAACATGTCATGCTTTAAAATTGTGTATGCCTTTGAAACAGCGCCACATTTTGGTATCTAAAAATCTCCATAGCCGATGCTTTAAAAACCTTTACAGGTTACCAGTTTAGAGTTACACAGAAGGTCTGGAGCTAGAATGATTGCTCTTGCAATACCCTTCGCAGCGATACCTCACATGTGTGGTGCAAACATACTGTATGCATGCGTGACCTACGTATGTGTTCACCTTTGCGCACAAATATGGGCGACGGGGGCGCTTTATATTGTTTTTTTTTTATATTAGACCCCAAACCTCTCCCCTGACCTCCAAAGCAGCTGATTAAACACAGACTGATCTGATTGGCTGCTTTACCCGAAACTGGAGGTGATGAAATACACGTCGCTTCCAGTCTCTTAGACCTTCTGGTCCTTCATAATATCTGTGATCAGCTGGTGGAATCCCTGGTGGGGCGGATGAGCCTGGGAAAGCAGCAGAAGACGGTGGAAGGGAGGGGAATCCCATCCTGCCGCCTTTGAAAATGATCCAGCGGCAATTTAAATTGCTTTTGCAAAAAAGGAAATGACCAGCTAAAAAAAAGATCCCCGGTATAACTACTGCAACCCAAGGATGTATGGGGATGTCCTTGGGTGGCAAGTGGTTGATAAATGCTTACATGTTATATAATATAGGGGGCAGAGGGATCTATTGCTGAAGTTCATGACATTACATTTACATACACTTCAAAGAATTCAAGGTAGATATAACAGGCATACAATAATGCAGCTCTGTATTCATACCAGTAATACATCATGAAATGATTTTTTAAAAAATACAAATTAAATAGTCTAAATATCTGAAGTCAAACATGTGCTGATAGAAGGAGAGAGCAGGGTGACAGAGAGATGAGCTCATCTCTGTGCTGCTTCTCCTTTCAATGTCCAGTCACAGGCTGAGGGTGAATGATGTAGGCCATCATACTGAGGACATCTAGTGGTAGAAATAAAATACTGCTTCTCCTTTCACTGTCCAGTCACTGGCTGAGGGTGTATGATGCAGGCCATCATACTGAGGACATCTAGTGGTAGAACAAAAATACTGCTTCTCCTTTCACTGTCCAGTCACAGGCTGAGGGTGAATGATGCAGGCCATCATACTGAGGATATCTAGTGGTAGAAATAAAATACAGCTTCTCCTTTCACTGTCCAGTCACAGGCTGAGGGTGAATGATGCGGGCCATCATACTGGGGACATCTATTGGTAGAAATAAAATACTGCTTCGCCTTTCACTGTCCAGTCACAAGCTGAGGGTGAATGATGCAGGCCATCATACTGAGGACATCTATTGGTAGAAATAAAATACTGCTTCGCTTTTCACTGTCCAGTCACAGGCTGAGGGTGAATGATGCAGGCCATCATACTGAGGACATCTATTGGTAGAAATAAAATACTGCTTCGCCTTTTACTGTCCAGTCACAGGCTGAGGGTGAATGATGTGGGCCATCATACTGAGGACATCTATTGGTAGAAATAAAATACTGCTTCGCTTTTCACTGTCCAGTCACAGGCTGAGGGTGAATGATGCAGGCCATCATACTGAGGACATCTATTGGTAGAAATAAAATACTGCTTCTCCTTTTACTGTCCAGTCACAGGCTGAGGGTGAATGATGTGGGCCATCATACTGAGGACATCTATTGGTAGAAATAAAATACCGCTTCTCCTTTCACTGTCCAGTCACAGGCTGAGGGTGACTGATGCAGGCCATCATACTGAGGACATCTAGTGGCAGAAATAAAATACTGCAGAGGAAATATCTGGATTGAAGCTGAATGTTACAAGAAAAGCTGTTTTTGTTATTTTATCTTTTAATAGGCTATGCATTTATATCTTGTTATTTTTTTGCTGGAGTTCTGCTTTAACATAACTTTTAACATATCTGATGCTAGGTCTACTTTAAGCAACTTGCACTGCCATTTATCTAAAAACCTGTAAAGAGACCATTGATTCCATTTAATGCCAATTACTCTCGTTCATTCTGTTTAGAATTCTTAGACAGGTACTACTTGCGGTGAACCAATCAGCATGGTCTAGACGTACGTGGCCGCTGAATACTTATATATCGAAATGATTACATTTCAAGCCGGCTTGCTTTGACCCCGTCACCAGTGAAGGACTTTGTGTCTCTGCGGGTCATTCTGCGCAGGAGGCATTTCCAGCACTTCTCAGCGTTGGCACTCCAAGACCTTCCAGGATAAATGAGTCAATTAACTGACCCATTCACCGCTAAAGCGCCCGGAACACAACATGGCTTATAGCCTGCCAGATGATTATTATTTTGGCCGAATGGTGAACGAGATGTGAAGTGCAGCTGTGATTTATACCCTGCTAAAGTTTATAGAAATATCCTGCTACAAGGACACGGCCTTTTTTTATTATTATTTGTTAAATCTGAACTCTAGGCAGAGACTATTACAATCCAATGAATGTTGTAATGTACACAACCAAGACCCATTGACAGTGGTATAATGTGCAAAAACATGCTTCCCCATCTCAAAGCTAGCACTAGCCAGTTATCTAAGTGCTGCAGTACAGTGTGATCGTGCAAAAACCTGGGACACCGCTCCAGACATACATCCAAAAGTCCAATGACTCTCACTGTCGGGTGCAGGCGGAGAAAAAACAGCTCATCCCTGCACTATACAAACACTCCTGGAAGAAATGGGTCAAACCTCCGCACATCAGAACAGTCCAGGTGCAAATTCAGTAAACTTGGCTTCATCCAGTCCACCCCAACACATTTCGCCCTGCCCACAGGGCTTAGTTATGGAAAGCCTGTATGGCTAAGCCTTGTGGGTAGGGCGAAACGCGTTTACTGACTATGTGCCTGGGCTGTTCTGGTGTGCGGCGGTGTGACCCCTTTTTCCTGCAGTGCAGTGTGTTGTAATAAATATATGTGCAGGCACATTGCCATGTGCTGTGTGTGTTGCCATGTGCTGTGGCAGCACATACTGTAGCATGCATTTCCGCAACGGAAAAGTGTAAGCAGGCATTTACACTACTTTTATATAGAAAATTGTCTATGGTTGTGGATTCCAGGAGCTGTTTTAAAGTGTTCACCCTGCATTCACTTTATCTGGTCTCCCCGGACCCCGCATTCACTATATCTTGTCTCCCAGGACCCTGCATTCACTATATCTGGTCTCCCTGGACCCTGCATTCACTATATCCGGTCTCCCAGGACCCTGCATTCACTATATCTGGTCTCCCAGGACCCTGCATTTACTATATCTGGTCTCCCAGGACCCTGCATTCACTATATCTGGTCTCCCAGGACCCTGCATTCACTATATCTGGTCTCCCAGGACCCTGCATCCACTAAATCTGGTCTCCGAGGAGCCTGAATTCACTCTATCTGGTCTCCCTGGACCCTGCAATCACTATATCAGTCTCCCAGGACCCTGCATTCACTATATCTGGTCTCCCAGGACCCTGCATTCACTATATCTGGTCTCCCAGGACCCCACATTCACTATATCTGGTCTCCCAGGACCCCGCATTCACTATATCTAGTCTCCCTGGACCCTGCAATCACTATATCAGTCTCCCAGGACCATGCATTCACTATATCTGGTCTCCCAGGACCCTGCATTCACTATATCTGGTCTCCCCGGACCCTACATTCACTGTATCAGTCTCCCAGGACCCTGCATTCACTATATCTGGTCTCCCAGTAGCCTGCATTCACTATATCTGATCTCCCCGGACCCTGCAGTCACTATATCCGGTCTCCCCGGACCCTGCATTCACTATATCCGGTCTCCCAGGACCCTGCATTCACTATAAACGGTCTCCCATGACCCCACATTCACTATATCTGGTCTCCCAGGACCCTGAATTCACTACATCTGGTCTCCCTGGACCCCGCAATCACTATATCTGGTCTCCCAGGACCCTGCATTCACTATATCCGGTCTCCCAGGACCCTGCATTCATTATATCCGGTCTCCCAGGACCCTGCATTCACTATATCTGGTCTCCCAGGACCCTGCATTCACTATATCCGGTCTCCCAGGACCCTGCATTCACTATATCCGGTCTCCCAGGACCCCGCATTCACTATATCTGGTCTCCCTGGACCCTGCATTCACTGTATCTGGTCTCCTTGGACCCTGCATTCACTATATCTGGTCTCCCAGGACCCTACATTCACTATATCTGGTCTCCCCGGACCCTGCATTCACTATATCTGGTCTCCCAGGACCCTGCATTCACTATATCAGTCTCCCACAGTACACGGAACATAAAAAAGCAATTATTTTAGTAAATATAAACTGCTGAATACCCTTTCTCATCAGCAGTTGGAGCAGTCTTGTGACTTCAGCAGAGCACTGGTTAAAGCTTGTAGGAGGAGTTTTCTTTCTGCTCTAGGAGGATGCAGAACCCCTTACCTCTGTCTGGACAGTGCTGATTGCCCTGTGTTGATCACATGCACACTCCCAAGGAAAAAAATAAAACCTCTATAGCAGTACACACTAAACTGAACATGTGCAGATGGGCTACAGGTTCAGTCTGCATGGAGATTTGAACAAGAGGAGTGGCAGAGAAGAAATGATCAAACACTTTAAGTGTTTAAGTTCTTTCAACATCACTGACAGGTGATTACTAGTGGAACCCACATCACAAATTATTTACCCCCAGGCTGGGAATCTCCACTTTACTTACCTTCTCTTTCAGCTGCTTTACCCCCCCCCCCCCATATGCTTCCTCTGAGGATTTCTCTTGCATCTGCTGTAACCAGGCTGTTAAACAACAGTATATTTTTTCGCAGTGTGACATCCTGATCCTGTGTTTCGTCTTTTTTTTTTTTTTGCTATTTTTATCTTCACGGGCTGGTGTGGACTTAACAGCTTATTATCAAAAAGAACCCTTTTCTTATTCATCCTAATCAACCCTTTTATAGTTGTACATTTCTGTACTGTGTGTTCTTCAGAAGAAGAGAAATGATACAAAAAATGAATAAAAATAAAATAAAGTAAATGTAGTGTTGTATTTGATATTACCCAGCATTCTATTAAATTAAATTGTGCCTCTCTTCTTGTTCAGCACAATGAGAGACAACATTTCCATGTGCATTTCACATCTTTGCAACAAAATACATTTTATAAATAGTATTGTTCAATTAGGAGCCGAATATTCCATGTGCATTTCACGTCTTTGCATGAAAACAAAAATTGTAAATAATACCAATCTCTTTGATTTGAAAAAGAACATTTCAGGGGAAAGCAGAAGGCGACTTGACTGTCGGCCAGTTAATAAATGTTACAGTTAAAAATCAGAAGTCACCTTGGAATACAGGGGTGAAAAAAACAAAAAACTAGCAGGGAAGGTCAACTAAGTACCAGTTAAGACTGTTACATACTGAGTTAGACTAGAAAAAAAATCTGTTGTTGGGCTAAATAAGCAGTTTGTAGCTAGGCAATGCATAGAATTTTTTTCAAATATAAAACTAAGTTTACCGTGGTCAGGACATTCAAAATAAAATAAACTATAGTGCTCTGGAAACCCTTTGTCATGTAATACATGTTTAGCTGCAAAAATATATAAACAGTAAGAAAAAAACAGATTTACATATATTTTCTTTGTTTATAATAATAATAATAATCAGGACATGGAAAAAAACTTGTTTTTATAACCCATAGTGCTCTGAAAACCCTTTGTCTTGTATTTCATGTTCATTTGTAAAGAAAGATTTTATATAAACAGTAAGGAAAAAACAGATTTACATATGTGTATCTTTTTTATCTATTCTAAACTATAGAGCTCTGGAAACTCTTTGTCATGTACTAAATGCTCATTTGCAAAAAAAAAAGTTTTTATATAAACAGTAAGCAAAATAAGAATTACATATCTATTTCTTCATTTATAATGGTCAAGACACACATTTTGTTTTATACAAACCATAGTGCTCTGGTCATGTAATACATGCTTATTTTCAGAAACAAAATGATATAAACAGTAAGCAAAAAAAGATTAACATTTATTTTTCTTCATTTATAATGGTCAGGACATGAAAAAAAAACTTTTTTTAAATAAACCATAGTGCTCTGGAAATCCTTTATCTTGTATTTCATGTTTATTTGTAAAAAAAGATTTTATATAAACAGTCAGAAAAAAAAAAAACGATTTACGTACCGTATATCTTTCTTCATTTATAATGGTCAAGACATGAAAATAAAACAAACTTTGTTTTAATCTATTCTAAACTATAGTGCTGTGGAAACTTTGTCATGTATTAAAAGCTTATTTGCAAAAAAAAAAAAAGTTTTTATATAAATAGTAAGCAAAATAAGAATTACATATATTTTTCTTCATCTATAACGGTCAAGACATACATTTGTTTTTTTATATAAACTATAGTGCTCCAGAAACCTATGGTCATGTAATTCATGCTTATATGCAGAAATAAAATGATATAAACAGTAAGCAAAAAAAGATTTACATTTATTTTTCTTCATTTATAATGGTCAGGACATGAAAAAAAAACTTTTTTTAAATAAACCATAGTGCTCTGGAAATCCTTTGTCATGTATTAAATGTTTCTTAGTCAAGAAAATAAAAAAGATTTTATGTACACATTAAGCAAAAAAAAAAAAGATTTTTTTTGCATTTATAATGGTATGGACATAAAAAAAATTTTTTTTCTATATAAACATACATAGTGCTCTGGAAACCCTTTGTCACATATTAAATGTTTATTTGTTAAAAAAAAAACAGAAAACAAAAAACAAATGTTATATAGACAGTAAGAAAAAAAAAGAAAACGTAAGAAACTATTTAATTTAACTTAATTTAATGGAAAAAAAAATACTGAAATATATTGTCCCTCAACAATTCTGTCTTTAATACATTAATGCAAATTGCAGTGCTTTTGTGCAAAAGACATAACCTTATGTGAAAATTCAGCCAGCTGAATTCCTTCCACAGCTTTGCTCTTTGCACAGGCACAATGATGATGTCATTTATACTTTTGCAAGGTAATGCCTGCATTTTCAAATGCAAATGTATATAAACAGTAAGAAAAAAACAGATTTACATATATTTGTCTTTATCTATAATGGTCAGGGCATGAATTTTTTTTAAATTTAAACCATAGTGCTCTGGAAAACATATTGTCACATATTAAATGTTTATTTGTTAAAAAAAAAAACACACATATATATATATATATATATATATATATATACATAAACACTAAGGAAAAAACACAGATTTAAGAACTATTTATTCTAATTTAATGTAGCCTGCCCTCTTGAGCGCTGCTGGTTTTGGGTCCCCCTATTTTTCTGCATGGCATTTCCCAACTTTCATTCAGAGTCAGTAAGTCAGTAAACAGTCCATGGGCTTGTTTTTGTTGTTTTATTTGGGGTAAACGACTTGGATAGGTGTAGGGGTAGATGGGATGCCCAACTTGACTTAAAACAATAGCTCTTAGGACAAACTTCCTAAATTCTGTACAAAAAGGTGGGATCCTGGAGTGGCACTAGTCTCTTGATGGATCAGTAACACAGTCTTTGTAAGGAGCACTTGGCCCCTCCAAATGAATGTCTTCACACCCCAGCTAGAAACTGCCCATCCACCTGGCTGTCTTTGAAGTGTATCCTGGAGCAAGAGGTTCTAGAACAGACTGTCCCAGGGAGAACTGGTTGGGTATGGCTCCTAGCAGCCCTCTCTCCTGTAGGCCCTGGGGTTGTAGAGGTACTCATGCTTTCCTTGTGTCCTGTAGCTTTGGATAAACTGGTTCAGGCTTTTCACTGGTTTGGTTCCTTTCCAGGCTAAATGGCTGTCCTTTCTCAGTAGACTGCAGGGCAGTGGAGCTCCCTTCCTTCTCCTATCCTTCCAGCCTCCAACCTGGAGGCAGAATCCCTCTCTGGGGTCCCTCCCAGGCTACACAGCATTACACCTTAGCACTCCATCTTCCACCTGACTCCCCTGCTAGCCAGGCTCTCTCATATACACTCATTGGCCACTTTATTAGGTACACCTGTTCAATTGCTTGGTAACACAAATTGCTAATTAGCCAATTACATGGCAGCAACTCAATGCATTTAAGCATGTAAATATTGTGAAGACGACTTGCTGAAGTTCAAACTGAGCATCAGAATAGGAAAGAAAGGGGATTTAAGTGACTTTTAACGTGCCATGGTTGTTGGTGCCAGACGGGCCGGTCTGAGTATTGAAAAACTGCTGATATACTGGATTTAAACACACAACCATCTCTAGGGTTTAGCATGGTCAGAAAAAGAAAATATCCAGTAAGCAGCAGTTGTGTGGACAAAAATGTCTTGTTGATGTCAGAGGTCAGAGGAGAATGGGCAGACTGCGAAATTCAGATGGTAAGGTCAGAATTTGGCGTAAACAACATGAAAGCATGGATCCCTCCTTCCTTGTATCAATGGTTCAGGTAGGTGGTAGTGGTGTAATTGTGTGGGGGAGATTTTTTTGGCACTAGCAAGATGTACCTAATAAAGTGGCCGGTGAGTGTATATGGACCTGTCTGCCACACTGCCTGGGATGAATTTGCAGATCAGCACAATCGGCCTTCACCCACTAGCTTCTAGAAACTTCTCCAAGCTTCTAGAACCAGGAGAAGGCACCAGAGGCCTGACCTGTAGAGCCATCTAGCCTGACCTCACACTGAACCCACTGACTCACACCCAGGCTTCTAACTACATTACCAACTATGTACACAAGAGGGCGCTACCTTACTTTAACAAAAAAAAAATGCCTCCCCAACTATTCTGTCTTTAATAAGTTATTACAAAGTGCAGTGATTTTGTACACAGTACATAAGCGTAAGTGAAAATTCAGCTTGTTGGGTTCCCCCCATAGCTCTGCTCTTTGCACAGGCACAATGATGATGTCATCGCTATTTTTACAGGGTAATATTTGCATTTTCAAAGGCATTTGGTGAATTTATTGCCACTGTGGCTATTGAGAAATATATTCTTCGTATTATTTTTTTTTTGTTTTGCCTGGAGTTCAGTTTTCAAATGGAAATCCTGTGAAAGAAACTCTCTAGTCCAGTTATGTATTTGTGGAAAATGAAATAAAAGCCATTCTGTCCATCCTCACATTCTATCTTTAGATAAGCCATAAGCAGGCAGGTGACATAGGAGGCTGTAAAGATGAATATTGGATAGATTTTCACATATAAAGCTGCACAGATAGCACTTACTAATTAATACCGAACACGGTTATTAACATGAACAGACAGCAGGCTTGGGACAGCTTCTCAGCACTTAGTCCCCCTCTGGTGTCAAGATTTCACTTAGCAAGTCAGCAGCAAGACCAACGAAAGTATATAAATAATGGTCAGCTCTAACCTTCAAGGGAGAGTTTAGGGTATTTTCCGGTTAGCGCCTTTGATTTATTATTGCAGTGTAATTTTTATGTGACTTTTTCACATTTGTTTTTACAAACTTGCTTTTCTGTAATATTGTCATACATAGTGTTAAATGTAAAGTTTTCTATACCAGCCTTTCTCAACCAGGGTGCCCAGGCACCCTGGGGTGCCTTGAGGATTCTTCAGGGGTTCCTTGGCAAAATGTCTAAAAATCACCAAAAACTTGTATACAAGCCAGCGGGTGGAAAAAGCCTGCCTTTTAGTTAGACAACGCCATTTTTCATTGTGCGCCATTACGACCTTCTAGCCGCCGGCATCCTGACAACCAGTGATATCATTAGTTGATAAGGAGGATGTCGGTTGCCTGCACAGCATCCTAGTTTGACCCTCCTCTGCCCCTCTCCATCAGTCCTGGGGTCACATTAGCTCAGTGAGAGAAGAAACACTGGAATACTAGTCAGTACCAGTGTGCAAAAGTGTATTTGCTTTGGAAGAATAAATCACCTCTACTGTTGGGTGTCCTACATGTGTGGATGTTGCTGCGTATATAAAACTATTACAATAGTTTTTCACATTTTAGAATGGGGTGCCTCAAGACTGTCCATAATTTTAAAGGGTGCCTCGGGACTGTCCATCATTTTAAAAGGTGCCTTGACTGAAAAAAGGTTGAGAAACACTGTTCTAGACTAGCCCATAGAGGCAAGGGAGACTTTGCCTATGTCAGGGATGCGGGTGTGACCAGAAGTGTGTGGACTGACACAGGGAAACGTAGGCTTCAGATATAGTAAATAATATAATTTATTGAGACTAACAATACAAATATAAACGCAGTGCACCAAACCCCAAGCTAACACAAATACATACAACAAGGTGAAACAAACCCAAACCTAAACTGATATAGATACACAGGTACATACACATATAGAGCACAACGTAGTCAGGCAGGCCGGGTCGATAACTATCGGGCAGGTAGGTACAGGAGGAGCAGGCGGAGAGAATGGTCAGGGTCACAAGCCAGGGATCAAACAGAAGAAGTCAGCAGAGGTCAGGATCAGGCAGGGTCGGCAACAAGTCAGGCAGAAACAGGAACAGGAATGCAGGTGACAAGATACAGGGGCCCATGGAAAAACACACACCAAGGCCCTGACTGTGAGTCTGGCCATTCCTTAAATACAACCCCTGCAATCAGCTTTAGGTGTTTTGGCTGACTGCAGGGGTGAGTCTCTGATTGCTGAGAGCACCCGCTGGCCAGCCCTGGTACTGCAGCCCACAAGGCAGGTGAGTCCCACCGTTATTGGCAAGTCCATTCCTGACAGCCTAACTACTGCTAAACCCCAGGCAGATATAAAAGACATCAATTAATGTTGCTTTGTAACCATTAATATGTGTTTTAAATGTATTTTTGTAAATGCAAGAAGTGTAAGTACCTTATTTTGACCTGGTCTTCTTCTTGCACTCCTTGTGCAGCTGAGTTCACAGATGGGAAGGAAGAAGCATCACGGCATAGAGCTTGGTAGTTGTGCTGCTGTGCAGGGAGCATGCTGATATGCTGATAAGAGGAAAGGGCAGAGTGTCCAAGACATAAGCTCATAAGTGTGCTGCTTCTCCTTTTACTGTTACAGGGTGGGAACCTGTAAGTGAAAGCAAAACTGCAGCAGAGAGAGATAAGCCTGAAGCAAAAAAAAAGGTGAAGGGCTATATGACAGGGGATACAAGGCAGGACAGGGTTAAAAACATAGATTCTTTAGAAGAGTGGCCACTTACCATTATTGAGAGCAAATGAAGCTGCTGGGGGTAGACGGGGATTAGATCCAAAGAGCGGCAAATCCCTCGGAGCAACAGACGTGAAGGAATCTTCCCAACCTCCCGCCCTACATTTGTTCAGTTTGTTTGGCCTAAGGGCCTTTGGTGGTTTGGGTCTTTGGAGGCATTCACATTTTCAGATCAGTTCATAGTAGGGACCCATCTAGGGTATGGTGTCCTTTGTTGGATCCCAGTTAATGGGGTATTGTCTGGGAAGTGATAACAAGTAGCTATCTGCAGAGAGATAGGTCTGTCCCTGAGCTGGTGTTTTGCGGCTGGGGATCATTAAGTAGTAACGCAGATATACAAGAAGATGTTGGTTCTTAGGTGCCTGCCAAGACTGGCAACCTGTATGTTATGGTTACTGGATTATGAGTATTGTTTCTGTTTTAAGGAATGTTATCTTTGGTTATTTGTTAATAAATGGCCAAGCTGGCCAAACTTTTCTCCAGATTGTGCCCTTAGTCATTTGTTCTTACAATGAGTTGGGGGAGGGGTTATCTACGGTGACAAGTTTAAATGACTTGGAGACATATGGGGTACCCTAGTCAGGATTAGGTCCCCTCCCCTACTTGTGCAAAGCTGTGCTGTGTGGAGAAACTCTGTAGCTCTCCGGATTGGATAAACATAAATACAATCCCTTTGGCAGTTAAAACAGCTCCTTTGAAATATGGAATCCATCTGTTTATCAAGCTGTTTGCTGAGTGTTCAGCTTAAAACTCAACTCCAACCAAAACATTTTATTTTGTTTTTGGATAGATCTACGTAGGGTTAGAACTTTTTTGACAACTTTTTCATTCTTGCCTGTACCTTCCTGTCCTTTACAATATGGAGGCTGACAGCTTTGTTGACGGAAAACCTTTAGGCAGGTGCTGTCAACGGAAACCTGGTTTCTCCATGGTTCCCTGGATCAAAGTTCCAGATGGCTATGCTGCATCCAGGTGATACTTGTGGCCATCTTGGGTCAAGCAGAGTCTCATTAAGTTTCTTCCCCCATGTTTTGGCACACATTTGGGAAGTGGCTAATGTGGGGAGAGCATAGCGGTAGGGAGAGGTTCTGAAGGAGTAGAAAAAACTCAGGGCCTATGTCTGCACTTCTGAAAACTCCCTTTTGGGTTGGCCTTCATTCCACCTCCCTTGGCAAGCGCTGTTTTCAGTTCAGGCCTAATGACGCTGACTCTGAGCTGCATTGGCTGTAAGTTCCCAGACAGATGAGCTTCCTGCTGGGCTGTAGTACTGTTTGCAAGTTCTTCAATACATCTCTTACTGCATTCTGGGCGATTACTGCCACTGCACCACGCTGCACCTACCCAACAGTAAAGACAAAAAACAACCAATGCACTAACTCAAACAAATATTATACACAAAAATTGACTATGCGTTGCCGCCAACCAGGAGTTCCCACACCTCACAAATATTTCAATAAAAAATGCACTGCAACAAAATGTATAATAATTGGAATACTATGCATAAAACATAAAGCAAATATCAGTTAGAATGATATACATAAACAAATGTGTTTGTTCAAAATTGTGACCACAAGTAATAATTAATGTGCACCAGTCCTTCTTAAATCATAGTCCACGATCTTTCTTTTACAACTGTGTATCTACACAACATTAATAGTGCATAATAACACGTGTTTATAATGAGGAAGTCACTGTACCACGTGACGAAACGCGTTAGGGTGGATCCACGTGACATCATCATGCCCGAAAGTCCCAGATCGGCATTTTACATATCCTCTCCATAGATGTCAATGCATAAGCAGGCAACTTGAAAATTGTTTAAAAAGGCAATCCTATCTAGTGCACTTATTTTGTGAATAATGTTTTAACTTTCTGGCTAATAAAGCATTTTAGTGCCTTCATACTGCACCATGAGAGTTTCTGTCTTTTACCTTTACTGCTAAATGGGACGGTTCCTGAGCTGCAGAGTGAACTGAGACCTGTCGTATATGCTCAGGGAGAATTGCTGCTATGATTTGACCCTGTTATTTGGGAAAGCTCTGGCTGACCTTACCATTGTGTGGGTCAACCTTCGGGTAAAAAGCAGCAGTGACTGGTGGACACAGTGCACGTTTTTCTGAAGCACACACATTATAAACGCATGTGTTATCATACACTATTATTATTGTGGAGATACACAGTTGTAAAAGGAAGATTGTGGGCTATGATCTAAGAAGGACTGGTGCACATTAATAATGATTTGTGGACCACAATTTAAATGTTTTTTTGGTCACATTCAATAGTTTATGTATATGATTGCAAATGATATTTGCGCTATGTTTTTTGCATCGTTTTCCAATTATTATACATTTTATTGCACTTCATTTTTTATTTAAAGTGTTACTAAACTCAGGACCCTGCATTCACTATATTCGGTCTCCCACAGCACACAGAACATGGAAATGCAATTATTTTAGTAAATCTAAAAATGCAAAATTTTCTCATCAGCAGTTAGAGCAGTCTTGTGACTTCTGTCAGTGTCCAGCAGAGCACTGGTTAAAGCTTGTAGGAGGAGTTTTCATTCTCTCATTCTTCCCTGATTGTTCAATGAGGTTGCAGGAGTCCTGAACCTCTGTCTGGACAGCACCGATTGGCCTTGTGCTGATCACATGCACTCTCCCAAAAGGAAAAAAAAAAACTAGCAACACGCACCAAACTGAGCATGTGCAGCTTGCTCCCAAGGCTCTGGTCTATCAGCAGATGGATTGGGGACAGTGAAAGAAGGGGAGGATCAGAGAAGACAGGATTAAACATCTGCTTTACTCAATGCGAAGGATTAACCCTTTAGGTTCCACAGCGAGTATAACAAGCATGCTTTACTGCATATACAGACTGATTTTACTGTCGTGGGTTTAGTAACACTTTAAATAAACCATCAATAGTACTATGCAGATTGATATGTGTAAAACATTAATCTGGAGTGGTATTACTTCTGGGTGATGAGGACATCATTTGTAAGAGAACCAGCAGGTAAGGAAACCCGGATAGGCACTACTCCATTGACCACCACTGCACACATGCACTTCACCACTGATTGCCATTGCACCCGGTAGTACTTGCTGCAGTGTTCTCTTCTTTGAAATGTTAAGGTTAGCCTGGTTGCCTAAGATGGAAAATCTCTACAATAATCTCTTGTACAATAATTAGTTATCAACTCCTAGCCTTGACCTAAGCACCCTAAAGCCTGGTTTTAACAGGCCGACCATTGGGCTGCATCGGGCACCACAATAGAAACTGGCCAACATTGGGCCCATGCGTATGGCAGTCAGTCCGACAGAAGCCTCCCGGCCTCTGTTGAAGGGGCATGACTGAAAAAGGTCTGATGATCAGCTCTAGATCAGCGCTCTTAGCCAATAGCTGAGAGCTCTGACCAGTGTTCTGCCAAGAAGGGGTGAATGTACCCCCTGTCAGAACACAATATTGCAGCGTGGGAGATCGCTGTACTATCATCGGATAGTTAGTGCCATGGCTCCTTCGTGAGCCGTCAGTTTTTTTGTTCAGCCAGCTGGGTTGAACGAAAAAAAAATTGCAGTGTGTACCAGGCTTAAGAGCAGCGGTGGACCATTGAACCAGTAGCAGGATTGAACCACTTACTCAAGAGAGACGGACAGAAGTGTTCCACTGATTTGTTGCTATTCCCCCCATTAATTATTAAATGTCTGGTGGCTCGGGATTAAAAAGGTAAATATTTAATCAGTCTGCTCCTGGAAACCTGGGATATTAAAAAGAACCAGAGTCTTGTAGAGGAAAAAAGAAAAGTATTGTTTTGTTATCTTGGAATTTAGCTGGCTCATTAGAACTTATCAGCCATATTGTGCAGCTGAAATGCAATTAATAGATTCAGTGTGAGGACCTGTTAGTAGAGGACACACGGCTCCCGCAGGCTGCTGCTAATATGGATGCAGCTGGGATATTTTGTCTAACATTTTATTTTTTTAACCTTTTCACTGTTTCTTGAAAAATAAATAGATGTTTATTCCACAGGATTTCTGCTTCCAGGAAGAAGTGGAAAACCTTCTTCTTTGCAGTTTTCCATGCTACCTCCACATACACACACATGCTGGTCAGCAGAAAGTGGCAGGAGGGTGTTGGCAGGTGTTAGCACCCTTTATTGTTAGCTCCTCCTGTGGTGATATAGTAGGTGGGGTTAGTACCCCTTTATATGCCAGCTATGGGTTAGGGTATGGCAGTAAGACACCTCTGTTCAGCAAGACGTAGATCTGTGATAGAAGAAAGAGAGCCCTCTGCAGGTCTGTGCTGCCAGAGTGGTCAGTGAGGACACATTGGGAACAGATGGAGAAGCTTCGCCACCCCTGACCTTCCCTTGGAAGGTCCTGTGGTTTGGCTTAGGATGGTCTCAGGGCCTAAGGAGAGCGCCCAATGTGTGTGGAGGGAACACCCAAGTGTGAACCACCTGCGGAAGAGACTGTAACATCTGGGAAGATGGCTGTAATGGTGCATAGTGATGCTAACAAGTGTTCTGCACTTAGAACTAATGATAGGAATTCGTTTATGGAGGTAATGTGTTCTGCACTAGGGACTTCTGTCAGGATATCATGTTATTGACTGTGTTTACAAGAGGTGTACTGGAGTGATGCTTGAGTTGTGAAGTAAAGCGGCTAATAGGCAACTGGACTGGAAATTCCTTTATTTCAGGCAATAGGCCTCTTGCCGGGAATTTGTGTGTAAGTAGGCATCAGGTCAGGAGAAGTGTGATACAATATGGTGGAGATTCTCCAAAATGGCAGGTAGGTGACTATCCCATCCAAGAAGAAGTGGGGCGGTTCTGGAGTCAACATGGTGGGTACCATCACCCAATGGTGGGCCCTTACAAGGCTATTGTCAGGAGCATGAAGCTCTCCTGTTCCATCACAGCTGCTGGGCTCATACCAACATCCTGGTTTTGGCTGTGATACTTCTCCCTGTCTGTCTGTCCATCTGCAAGGTGATTGATGTGGCCAGTCTCTGGGTAGAGACCAAACCTGATTCAATCCAGCCAAGCCTGCAGTCTCATGCTTGTGATCATGTGTTTGAAACACGTACTTCAAGCTCCCTGTTTGTTTGCCCTGCTCTTCTAGTTTGGAGTCCCCCGTCCAATGACCTCAGATTGGATATTGACTGCTCTTTGAACTCTGCTTGCCTTTTGACTATGGATTTGACGCTGACTATTCTGAACCTTGCCTGCCTTGTACCAGGACTGTCATTGAACCGCCCTGCCTGTCTACCAATCGCAAATACCTGTTTGCTGTGGTCAGTTTGTGCCTTCCCCCAACGTGATAGTCAGGCACTTTATCAATGTGTATAAGTCCGGGGGGCAACTATGTCCTGGGCGGTCTGCTAGGGGGGCTGCTATAATTGAAGAACACAGAAGCCAGCCATAGTTTCTGACCACCTGTTTTAAGGGTAAGCGTGACAGGTATGAATGGTTTTTCCACACGTTTAAACTTTTTTTTTTCTTTTTTCTTTACATAGTTTCATCAACTATCCTACAATGAAAAGTAAACCCCTAGATTTTTGGATATGCAATTAACGTGAGATGTGCATTTAATTTCTGTTTTAGGAAAACTTTATATTGGTATCAATAAAGGGATTTGGAGGTCCTTTCAGCACACCTTACTAAACCTTTCTTGTTGGTTGTAAGTACTACTCCATAGAAGCCATGGTTTATATAGCCTTTACTAATGAAGGCCAAACAGCCTAAAATTGTTTGTTGGCTCTACTGTATACTAAGAAATAGAATTATGTGTATAAGAAGTGGAGGAAGCGGTAAAGTAAAAAAAAACAGAGGAGAGACAGGCAGAGGAGACAAATTATAGCTAAAATATGAAAAATTGGTAGAAAACTGGTGAAATGTCATAAATGGGTGGAAGTATGGATGTCAAATGCATGGTATTTAACCCAATTAGCAAAAATGTTAGCTATATAATATACTGTATATGTGCTATAAAATTGTACTGGGTGCACAGCTAGCCCAATGGCATTAAAAAATTAATTGCATCGTTCCCCTTACCATCCTTTGACTGAACTTTTGTCCAGACTATGCACACGAAAATATATTCATATTCTGAACAAGCAGCAAAATCTCTTTAAAATAAGTCCTAAATTAGGTCTGTATCTACAGACTGTGGGGAAAATTTATTTTCAAAGTACACAACAGAGGCACAAAGATCTCCACTTTTTCTATGGAAGCAGGTGAGGTTGTCCTAAGCTGTTAGAAACTGACTAAAACTGATTTTAGAATCTTTGTTGTTATCTTTGAGGATCTTTGAGAATGAATTAGATCTCAGTACAAGCAGTTAAAAAGGTTAGAGAGTGCTTTTATTAAAGCCATTTTAGCGCATGTTGAGAATATATCAATTATTTTATTCCATATAGTCCATTTAGTCACATTTACATTTTAAATGAAGAATGAATTTATTTCTTGGCTTTGTGGAGGACGTTTTGGTTCCAGTTGGCTCACCTCACTAAAACCTGTCTGGTTATATCATATTTCAAAGGGTAGAAATTACAGACTGTATTGTTCAATACAAACATAAAATAAAGTGCAGCGCTAAACATATATAGGTAATGACATGTATTCAATCAGTTCGATCAATAAAAAGTCCTCCTCAATTAGGTGACAGAGATTAGGTGCTCAAGTATGCAATAAAATAAGGTTTTTGAAGACGACAGCAGCAGTGCCAGAGGAGGAGCCATAACACGCCGTGAAGTCACGCCGTCAGAGCAACGCGGAGCTCTGGCGGCCATCTTATTATCCCAGACGGTTAGTTGTGCACTAATAACTGTCTGCAACGTTTTATACCTAACCTCAATAAAACCTTATTTTATTGCAAAATACTACACTATGGGAGTATCTTTGTTACCCCCTGGGGGAGCACTCTAATTTGCAGACCTGCTCCTGGATACACCGGAGGGACCCAGACCAGATCCTTTAACGTCCAACACCAGGGGGACCCCTAAGTGGAGAGGATCATCAGCCTCATACACAGCTGAGGGAGGACCACCCAGTATCGGATGACACCTGGATCATTTATACACAAAGGCGCATATTTTATGCGGGTCTGGTGAGTGCGCATTGCTTTATCACTTTCGTGCACGGATACCTGAACCAAGTCACCTGAATACCTAAGTCACCTGCATACTTGAGCACCTAATCTCTGTCACCTAATTGAGGAGGACTTTTTATTCATCGAACTGATTGAATACATGTCATTACCTATATATGTTTAGCGCTGCACTTTATTTTATGTTTAGTAAGGTCTTCTAGGGGTTATTGGTACCTCATTCGTGCATAGCAGCTTTACAATTGTTTAGTACTAAGGCGCTTCTCTCCAGTCACTTTCATATTGTTCAATACAGTGTATATAAATTTTAGAAAAAAATTGTGGTAAAACAGCTGTGGTCAGATTCCACATTAGCAAACACCAATTCTGGCAGAGAATGAGTACCATAAACTAGATATTTTGTTAGAACAAGTAAGCTACAGAAATACTGTATATCCCTGGATAAAGTATCAAGAAAGTTAGGCATGACAAAAAAAGCCAGTGAAAAAAGCTAATAAAAAAGTAAGCATACAAATATAGTAACTGTACATTCAGGGTGTAATGCAGGGGCGGACTGACAACTCATGGGGCCCCCGGACAATAGAGGATCATGGGGCCCCTGTGTCCTTGCCCAAACTCAAAAAAGCCTATGAAAAAGGTACCAGGGGCATCTCATGGGGCCCCCTACTGACCCCAGGCCCTCGGGCAGTGCCGAGTTTCCAAATGGTCAGTCCGACCCTGGTGTAATGTACAAATAAAGGTACAGCAAGGAGAAACACTCCCCCCCCCCACCCTCTTTTTTTAAATTTCATTATGATATGTAAGGAAAACGATAACATGCTTAAATTTAACTGGGGCAATATTTAAAGGATACCGTAAGTTCACCTTTGGAGCATGTTACATGTTCCACCCGTTTTTAGGGAAGACCATTAGAAGGCATTTTAGGCCTTATGCACACAGGACTCTTTGGCCTTCTCTCCTAGATGTCTTTCTTTCTGGCAGAAAAATATCTTGATGCCTATAAATGTGTGTAAAGCGTTTAGGTGCATCAAGAGCTTGGGCGTTAATTCAATTATTTGGCCAGAATAATACTTTTAAAATTAATTAATGCTGAAGGCAAAATGTGGCCAGCGTTAACATGTACTTAGACGTGTTTACACTCGTCAAACATTTATGCTGGCAAAACGCTGCTGGCGGGCTTTTCTTTCTGCCTCTAAACTCCTCCAAACACCTCTGTGTTCATGGACACATAGGTAGGCTAACATGCAGGGGTGTTTAGAGGCAGAAAAAAAAAAAAGCCAGACGCCCCCAAAAGCTGCACTAAAAATATCTGGTGTGCATAGGGCCTTTCAATGAAGGAAAGTCTTCAAGCCTCTAAGAAAGGTCCTATCTTCCTCAAACAAAGCAGGATGAAGAAATAGTGGTGACCATAAAACCTAGTTTGGAATCTTTCATAGAATTCAGTCTTTCAAGTATCTGGGAAGGCTAATAACAGAGGATAACGATACACAGGCAGAAATATAAGATGGAATAGCTTCAAATTGCTGCTGCTTTGGACATCAAAGACTATCATTTATAGAGAGGTGATAAAACCTTCTCAGAGTTTTTGGGGAAATTATTTAGAAGAATTTATGGCCTCAAGTTGGAAAATGGAGAGTGGAAACTAATGAGGAACTTGAGGCCATGTTCAAAGAACGTGGCACTGTCATGCAATCAAGGTGAAGAGGTTAGGTTGGTAGAGCCATGTAGTAAAAATAGATGAAAGGAGAACAGCAAAGAGCAACAAGATGAAGACTTCCAGGAAAATGATATAGGGAAAAATGAAAAAAATTTAATGTAAAAAGATGGAGGAAAAAAGAAGACAACAAAGACTGGCAAGCAAGTCAATTAAAGGGTAAAGCCCTATAATGATTAAAGCCCTACACAGGTTGTAGCAGCATGGAGTAAATAAATAAACTACGGGATGGTCACCTTTCTACTTCCTGCAGTACTTGGTATGTTACTGACCTGGAACAGTCATGTTCTGGATTCTAGGTCTGGATCAGTGACTTAAAAAAGAGTTGAGCATAGATAATAGTCTTCAGTGCTAACTCCCATTATTGTATCAAGTGCTCTGCTTTCAGTGAACTCTTCATGAGTCAAATATCACAGTACCAAACAAGAGCTATCAGTCAAAGATCATGAACAGAAAGGATCTCTACCGAGGCATTTGAAAGTCATGCAACTAGACCACTTACACATCCTAATTTGAATTTATTTTAGCTGGGGAAACTATAAAAATAAAATGTAAGTTAAAGTGAACCTGTCATGAGAGAATTATACAAACTGTCATTGCCGACTTTTCTTCTTGAGAATGTTAACCTCCCTAGTGGTCTGATTATGTCCATATTTCTGTGCTCAAAGCGGTACATTTTTTTGCATGGAAATATGTATTTTTTTTATTGTAGGCCTGTAATTTTTAGGAATAACTCACTGAAATCTGTCCGAACAAGAGTCTAGTAAACATCCCGGGTAGGATAAAACTTGAAACACGAAATCATAAATTATAATTTAATAAATAATCATAAATAATAATAATACATTTAATTCAATAATATAATCAAACCAAAAACCCTGAAATTTGAATTAGAGCGCCAAGTTCGCACATCACTGAGCAAAGTTGCAGAATCATTTTCAGTGTCTGATGACGAATTTTCCCACAAATCATTATCACTCAATTCTGCAAGTGGTTCTAATTTACTATCGCTGTTCTCTAGCTGGTCTAAAACCGCTTTTGACCTAAAGGGAAGCTTTTTGGACACCATGGACATTTCTCAGTTTTCAGGCAATAAGAACAGTAAAAATGCAGGCAGGGCACAGGACAAAGCACTCGGGACAAAATGTATGTGAAATGCTTTGATACAGTAATGTTTTACTATGTGATTTTAGTGATTTTAGTGAATGTCACTTTTTGACATTTTTAAATTTCCCGCTGTTCCATCCCCATATGTCCCGACGTCGCAGGGGATGGATCCCAGATGACAGATGCCGGCATGCGCCGGATTACATTGCCGGGGACACTGCAGGAAGGACATCGCAGGAGCACAGGACAAGGTAAGTGATCGAGGGATTGCGGAGCAGTGCCGCATGGTAAGCCCGAGTGTAGCTCGGGGTTACCACTTGTGGTATTGAAACTTTACCCCGAGCTACACTCGGGAATACTGCCAGGGAGGTTAAAGCAAAACTAAACCCTTCTATCCTTTGCAGCCAACAAAGCTGCCATTTTAATATCTGTTTGATCCTCAGTTGCCATGGTGCTGTCTATGTGATCAGTTATGTCATCAGCAATTTAATGGCTTGACAGTTCGGTTGAGAGCACAAGCAACTGTGATATTAATCATTCACGGCATGCCTTGAATGTAACTGTTTTGGGAAACAGTCAAATCAATAGGTTTAGTTGCGCTTTAAGTTCCCTGGCTGTCATGCTGACGTTTTTGGCTTCAATGCTTTTGCAGTCAATGACCTAGAACAAATATAGAGATTAGGAATTCTAACACTTTTTAAGACTTTTACAGCATGCTTCTGGGGCTGTCTCTTAAGTATTAAAGTTAGACACACCAGGCAACACGCATTATGGCAGTCCCTGTAGTTTTCCTAGGTAAAGGATACTTTAAAGCCCAATTCCAACATTCTTCTCATCATTCCAAGGTCCAGCATCAGTCCTTTTCCAGTATGACAGCTAGCATTATCCCTAGGATAGAATTGTGTATTGAGTATGCTTGTACATTTGGTCTTGAGCTGTTGCTGATACAGTCTTACATAAAACTACAGAATATATTTTAGCCACTAAATATAAATTACAGTATGATTTATAATTGTTTTTACAAAAATATCTATGATGAAATGTAAACTTAGGCAACATCTGCTCTAAATACAATTAAGGAAGAATGACTTGTGTGCTAGAAATATTGAAATAGGCTTTTCTAGTGCAATTGCTGAAAATGAGGGCTAAACTGATAGCAATGAGCAGTGGTTGATTGATCTCTTTACTGATGGTGCCTGCATAGCTCTGGTACCAATGTTATTTGGTGGAACCTGCGGAACTGGACTAGTAAAGCCGCTCCCCACATCTCTCAGGTAGAAGTAGCACCCTTCCAGATAAGCTGCTAGGTAGCTTAGGCAAAGTGAGTTCTGTGGCTCTCCTGTAATCAGCAGAGCAACACACATTTGTTTTAGGCTGCTCTGGGCTCAGCAAGATGTGAGCTTGATTGCTTCCCCCTGTCTTCTGGAGGCTTCCAGAATGTAGTGGATGGAAGAGTCAAATGAGCGTATAAAATAGCCTGGATCCTCAGGGTTCTTCCCCAGGAGGAGCGGCTCCCAGCCAGAAGGGCTGCTGCCCTTCCTGGTAGTCCAGCTGAAGATTCTGCCTGTCTCATCGAGGTCCCAGCTGTGCACAGCTGGGGGGCATATACTGCTGCTAATTCTTTGAGAGCTGGAAAATATGCAAGTCCTAGGGACACTGTGAGTACAGACCTAAGAGAGGGATGCTAGTGATTGTCGCTGCTGTTAATCCTGGTGCACTGGTTTGCCTAGCTTGGAACTTTGCTAATGATGTTCCAGTGTTGTCTACTTCATGTCCTACTGCTCAGATGACTGTATTAAGAAGTAGCTGCAAAGGGAAGAGTGTCCTCAAATTCTTGTTCAGTGTTGAGGAGTATCCCCCAGCTTCTCTAGGCCCTATCCAAGTTAATCTGCAATAAACTTTAAAAAGGCAACCCCTACACTGTTTTCTGAGCCAGAGGAGTGAATGTTGCTTTCTGCCTGACTGTTACTGCACTAGTGGGAGAAGAACCTGGGGCGCAACTTAGTGGCTTACGGGGGTGAGCGCTACATGAGTAACCACTGACACCAAAGATGTTTTTAGTGTTCTCTAGTGGTCTTCTCCCTGAAGTAAAGGGACGCTTCCTTGTGTCACATACCTTAGTTGGAGGCCGAGCTGACGAGAGGGCTTCCCGTGTGGCTCTGGTCCGAGCTCCCCTGATGGTGGTGACAGTAGTACAAGGTGCTGGTAGCTTGGTACCAGTGACTGCTAGGGACAAAGAGGTTGTCAAGGTGAGCCAGGGTCATACACAGTGAGACTGAAGCGTGGTCAGGTTGCAGGCAGAGAGTAGTCAGAGCAAACCGAGGTCGGTATTCAAAATCCACAGAGCAAGGTCAGAAACTAGCCAGGTCAGCAATGGAAGATCAGTCAGCATAACCAAGAAGGTAAGGCACAGGGAAGCTGAAGAACATCTAGCGATAACAGACACTAGGGTTTCCTTTAAATAGGTAGTTTGGCGCCTATGTGTGTAGGTGTGCTCGCTGATGCGTGCTGGTGCACACAGATGTGCCTATGTGTCAGTCCCGCTGGATATTAGCCCAAGCTTGTCTGTGTGCTGGTACATGTGCATAAGCATTAGCTGCATGGGAATGAGGAATAGCATTAAGGATTAGCTGTGTATTGGTCCTCTAACACATTGATTGTAAATGCAGGAGGACATTACTTTTCTGACCACCAATGTAAAGTGTGAACTACAGTTTTCACTCTGTATTTTTTTTCTGATTTTTGTTACTCGTTTGGTTATCAGGGTTCCCTGACACAAGAAAATGTTTGAAAGGGTTCCTCTGTTATGAAAGGTTAAGAAAGGTTGCTGAAGAAGTTCCCCAATAGCAAGGTTAGGCCATAATAAGGAATGCTTTTCACCACTTATACTAGAAGTAGGCCTCCAGGTCTACATGACAGTGGGAGGGGGTGCAGCACCCAATCCTATCCAGATCTAGCATAAATGGGCACCTATATCGCAAAGGGCCTTTTTTCAGCTACACAATCTGCACAAATAGTTTGTCCAGTTCCGGTGTCTCCAAAAGATTTAAGAAAATGACTGGTGACCATCCAGAGATATTCATTAGCTGCTGCCACTGACTGAGATTCTGTAAAAGTGCAGGCATAGAATGCAACAAAACCCAATGTGTACAATACGACACTTGCTCCTGTGAATCTGCTGGGCCTAGCCTGTTAAACATTCAGCCTGTTCCTCCTTTTCTTAAATGTTTAATGCATTCCTTGAGATAGCGAGAAGCTATGAAGGATTTATGAACTATCTAATGTCTCAGCGATGAAAAGTGTCTGTGTAGTGTTGTAGGAATAGAGGTTGCAGAGGTTGTAGCTGTGGCCAGGTCTCAGCTACCCAAGGGGCCCATGTAGTTTCCATCGTTACCTACAAATGCCCTCCTTAGTTGGACAAATTGAAGAGCAATTCCAGGCAGCAGGTGAAAGCAATTCCTCAGATAATAATGTTATCCTAACAACTGTTCAGGATAGAAAGTCCACTTAAAGCAATTCTTCACTCTTGAAAAAAAATTAGAAGTCAGCAGCTACAAAACCTGTAGCTGCTGAAGTTTAATAGAAGGACACTTTTTCTTGTTCGGAGACCCAGTGCCATGCTCACCTGGGCTAGTTCTTCACTAGCCTTCGAGTTCTTGGCACAGGCATCCTAACTGTGGGGAGCCGTCTATGCTGCTTTTGGCTTCACAGTCCATTGCGCATGCACAAGCCACAATGCACTTTGTGAACAGTCCTGTGACATGTCCCAGAAGACTGCAGGGGTGTTCCAAATGGAAGTAGGAGTGGGTACCTGTCAAAACCTGTGTAGCTAGGGGGAGCTAGATCCTAGTTGTTAGCTAGGACTGAGTAGCAGCCTGGGAGTAATAGCTAGAAGGGGGTTAAAATTGGGTTAGAGTTGAGAGCCCCTCTGAAACTTTGCCCTGCTGTAGAACTTTGGAGAAAGGTCTAGAAGCAGTGGGCAGATCTGAGTAGCTGGTTTATACTCTTAGAGGATCCTGGTCAGTCCCCAGCAGGGCTGCACTGAATGATAGGCTGCACTGAATGGCATAAATGAGGCTGCTCTGATGAGGCAGCACTGAAGAGGTGGCACTGATGGGCATTAATGGGCACTGATAAGCTGCACTAATGGACACTGATGAGGAGGTACTGATGAGGCTGCAATGGTGAAGTGACACTAATGGGCAGTGGTGTATTCAGTTCTTGTGCTGCCCTAGGCAACACAAGAATCGGGTGCCCCCCCAGGCTCCACAACCCTCCACCCCCCTGCCGCCACCCGATCACCCGCCACCACCCTCCACCACTGCTGCCAACACCCAATTAAAAGAACTAACCTGCACAAGAAGCAGCAAGCCCCCCCTAGACCCACCAGCAGTGTGCAGACTCCTTACCAGGTCCTCATTCCTGCCACTTCCACCAAGGCAAATGCCTATAATATGCCTCTCGTTGTACAATATACCTCCCCAACGGTGTATTTACAGTGAGACAAACAAGGCATTTGCCTTGCAGTAAATACACCACTGGGGAGGTGTATTTTACATTGAGAGGTGTATTATAAAACGGTAGGTGGAGGTGTACTGTAGATCAGGGGGTGTATTGTAGGCATAGAGTGCGGGATATGCTCTGTCAATTGGAAGGTAGGGGAGGTGTATTGTAGGTAGGAAGGTGTACTGTAAATTGATAGGTTGGGGGTGCACTGTAGATCAGGAGGTATATTGTAGTCGGTACTGGGGTATGTGTATTGTAGATAGGTAGGTCAGTGTGTACTGTAGGTGTACTGCTCATACTGGGTGATACGGGGGAGGTGTACTGTAGATTGAGGGATTGAGGTGGGGGAGGTGTATTATGGATCTGTATGTAATTGGGAGAGATGTATTGTAGGTCAGGGGTTAAGATCTATAATACACCCCCTCCCCCCACACGTGACTTAACAGTTAAGTAGTGAGGGAGTTGTATTATAGATCTGTGCCTCCTGGGCATGCTTCCTCAGCTCCTTCTCCTGCTCATACTGCGTGATGAGCTGCTCGTGTCTATCTATACAGGCCGCCACCTGGCTCTCCAGGTTGGGCCACCACCAGCAGCATTGACTCCTTCACTGCCTCCCCCTCATAGCGGCCGATCAGCCACTCCTTCTGGTAGATGGAGGCCGTCAGAGCAGAGACCCGCCCTGGCCTCCTTCTCCTCCTTTAGCTCCATCACTGACACCGATCGGGACCACCACTCTACCCCTGCCGCCACCACCAGAAAACATCGGATCACCTGCCATTTCCCCCTGGCACCACCACTAACACCCGATTACAGCCACTAACCTGCAAAAGAAGCAGCTGGCCATCAATGCACCCTCCAGCAGCACGTAACCTCTTCACCAGGTCCCTGTCCTTGCCACATCTTACGGGGTAGGGTGCCGCCCCCCTGAAATTTGCTGCCCTAGGCAAATGCATTGTTTACCTTGCAGTAAATACGCTGCTGCAGATGGACATTAATAGTCGGCACTGATGGGCATTGATAAAGACATTGATAAGCTGCACTTATGGCCACTGTTAAGCTGCTCTGATCTGCACTGATGGGGATGTACTGACAATCAGGGCACGGATGATCAGTGCCTTGATTATCAGTGTTAACAATGTACTGACAGTCTTTCAGATCATCATCTCTACTTTCCTCACACAGACACAGCATATGAGGAAAGGACTGCAGGTAACTGGCAAGTCTGTTTACATTTGATCAGTTGTGATTGGACACAACTGATTACATTGTAAAGGGTTGCTGTTTTTGGCCCTTTACCCCAATCTGTGATCAACCATGTCCAAAAGACACAGCGGTCACAGAGCCCGTGTAAACAATGTACTGATGGTCTTTATGATCATCAGCTCTACTTTCCTCACACAGACACAATGTATGAGGAAAGGACTGCTGGTAACTGGAAACTCTCTTTACATTTGATTAGTTGTGATTGGACACAGTTGATCACATGGTAAAGGGCTGCTGTGGTTGGCCCTTTACCCCAATCTGTGATCAACCATGTCCAAAATACACAGTGGTCACAGAGCTCGTGTAAACAATGTTCTGAAGGTCTTTCTGATCATCATCTCTACTTTCCTCACACAGACACAATGTATGAGGAAAGGACTGCTGGTAACTGGAAACTCTCTTTACATTTGATCAGTTGTGATTGGACACAGTTGATCACATGGTAAAGGGCTGCTGTGGTTGGCCCTTTACCCCAATCTGTGATCAACCATGTCCAAAATACACAGTGGTCACAGAGCTCGTGTAAACAATGTTCTGATGGTCTTTCTGATCATCATCTCTACTTTCCTCACACAGACAAAGCGTATGAGGAAAGGACTGCCGGTAACTGGCAATCCTGTTTACATTTGATCAGTTGTGATTGGACACAGCTGATCACATGGTAAAGGGCTGCTGTGGTTGGCCCTTTACCCCAATCTGTGATCAACCATGTCCAACAGACACAGTGGGCACAGAGCTCGTCTGATGCACGCCCCAGGTTCTGGGAGGACGTCCATGGACACCCTCCCAGAACTTGACAACCACACTGTAGCCATCTTTAGGGAATATAAGAGGCTAACACCAGGTCAAAATCAGACACTCCCAGCCAGAGGCTTGTGGAATATCCACATCTCTTTGGAAGACATATGAATTCAGTTGCTATAGGCTGCACAGACTTTTTCCCTTTCCAACACTTTTAAACGTGAGAGTTTGAGTCTTGCCGTGACTATAAATGTATATTAATTCATCATCTGTTTTTCTGTGCATGCTGGCAACACATAAATTATTTCCTGTTGTTTTCAATTAGCATTGAGAATGCTCGTTTAATGCAGTATATCATATGATAGCGTCTCCGGCACTGGCTTGTTGTGAGGACAAGAACATAAATGATTGAACTGGATGAGACGAATGTGATACCCACTTAATGCACTCCTGCTGTCTACCTGCTGGATCTCTCGAAATTGGGGTCTCTGTTCACCTAAAGGAGAACTCTAAACACCACTTAATGTATACTGACTACATTACATAATCTAACCCTATTTAAGTAAAATAACTCTGTTTAAAAAAAAATAAAGGAGCGTCTTTATAAAAAAAAATTGCAGACGTTTTTATCCTTTGAAACTGTATGTACCTTTTGTGCGAATGCCAGCAATATCTTATGTTAAGGTGGTCATAGATGGACCAAAATTCCTCTATCCACCGTGTTTGTGTGGATGGAGGAATCTTTTTGTTTTTTCTGTTCAGCCAGTGAAACAAATAATCAATGGCCAGCTTAAGTAGGCTATTCCCTCTTCTGGATGGATGTTCTTCAGTCATAAAAATAGTGTGAATCAGGAAAATACTGCATTAAGGGCACTAGATGGAACAGACAATCATATGATATAATTATTTACCATGAATTCTGCTTCCTGAGGAATACAATTTTTTTTACATTGTCATAGAGGGACCAGCTAAGCGGCCTTAAGAATTTGCCATCGTTGAAGCTCAGTAAGCTCTGATATGACTCCATAGTACTTGCAGCGCACGCAGTGAATAAGGCTTCCCACCTGTTAGCTAGGTGTCTCATCACACAGCAAAAGCAAATTAATGTTACATCACTTCCACTTTCAACGTGAAATATGGTATCACTTTCACAACATGTCGGGCTTCCATTTTTTTTGTCTAACCCTTGTATATGTAGGTGTGAAGCTGGTAAATAAATGTGGGAAGGAGGTGCTAATCTCAGCAAAAGGTGCTAATCTCAGCAATAAACTGTATTTGATTAGAAAGCTATACCAAACCAAGCTGATTAAAGCCCAAGAATTGCAGGATTGCATAAAGCACACCTTGGAAATGGTTGAATGCGTGAGATGTAGAGGAGAAGAAATAGAAGATTTCCAAGTCACAGCACTATTACTTAGTGGTGTACCAGAAAGTTATGATCACAGCACTTGATGCTCGCCAAGGTGATGAACTGACATTGGAATATGTTAAGGGCAAGTTTATAGATGAATATAAGCATAAAACAGAAATCATTAATAGTGATGGTGCCTCTGTCGCAGAGTCTGCTTTAAAGGATAGGTTCACCTTTTAGAAAATAAAAATTAAATGCACATTTTTTTGCAGGTAAAAAAAATTTGAAATTATTATTTGTGTCTGCAGGAGCCTGTAAACCATTGCACCAGTGATCAGCAGATCACTGGTGCCATGCAGGTCTCCTGTAGATCTGTCAGTATATCAGCTTGCTTGTACGTGATGTGCAAGCAAGAAGATATATTGACAGGAAGAAGGAATGGACTACCATGGTGCTTCACAGTTCATTGAGGACTACAAGCTGACAGCCGCTAAGGTTGTCGGGACTTGTAGTTTCTCATTCACAGATGACTGTAAATGAGTGACGCTGCTGTGTGGGTGGAGCCTCACACGGCCACATGTTTTAGAAATATGATAGCTAGTGAGGGGGGAGAAGATCCAATCAAAGCGGGGATCAGAGGGGAGCGGGGGCCGGTCTGATCGTTACATGTTATGCCCTGAATATGGGTGTAAAATACCATGTTACAAAAGGTGAACTTACCCTTTAAAGACAAAAAATAGGAATAAAAGCAGTATCATGAACCAAGAAACAAGTAAATACTTTGTGTGCAAGAAACAAGGCCATTTAAAATCAGATTGCAGAATCTGGAAAGCTAGAATGCAAAAACAAACTAAACTACAAAAGGCCAAAAGTGTGAAGGAAGAAACTGATATTTTCTTCAGATAATGAATATTTTTTTAATCCAAAAGTACATCATCTTTGCAGGCATGGCCTATTGATTCAGGAGCTACGAGTCATATGACAAATGTCAGAAATTTCTGTATTCACCTTGACCAGAGTAAAATAGTAAAAAATCACAACAGCTAATGGGCATGTAATAGAAGAACCATGCTGTTTGATGCAGATATGCGACCACATACTGGGGGGCGGCAATTATGATTACATGCTATCTCGAAAATCAACTACCAGAAAAGTCAACTGAGAAAGCTCAATATGAACTGCAGAATAGAAAAGCCTCAATTTGAACCATCTAAGCATTTTTGGAAACAAAGCCTTTGTTATACAGTTAGTCTGCCTGAAAAAAAGGCAAAAGACCATCCAGTTCAACCATAGAAAAAAAAAGTTATAATCCTATACCCACAGTTGATCCAGAGGAAGGCAAAAAAACCCAGCAAAGCACGATCCAATTTGCTCCTGCAGGGAACAAAATTCCTTCCTGATCCCCAAGAGGCAATCGGATATTCCCTGGATCAACTTTACCTATAAAATGTTAGTATCCAGTTATATTCTGTTTATCTAAGAAATAATCCAGGACTTTTTTGAAGCAATCCACTGAGCTGGCCAGAACCAACTCTTGAGGGAGTCTATTCCACATTTTCACAGCTCTCCCTATGTGCACATCCCAAAAGAAGGACATCCAGCGCTATCACACATATACACCAGCTAGATTTTTTCATTGGAATACATAACTGGAAAGATATTTTTCCATATCTACTGGGAGTTTAGCTGTATCCTAAATAATGTTTTGAAATGATTTCCTTATTTTTGTTGCGTGTTTTGTTCTACGATTTCTTGTTTAAGAGACCCTGTCATTTATTGAAAAAAATCCAAACAGGCAAACCTGAAGATTTAATACTTTTTTCTGCTCCTCCATTAACAAGAACTCCTCCACTAAACTCTGCTTCCTGGAGTGTCAATCTCATCCATCTCCTGCAGCCATCATCGGTTCTTCTGCCACCCTCCAAGTCTCTACAAGACACAGTAATGGCGCAGGGGTCAGCAGGAAGAAGTAGGAGGAATTCCCATGAATGGAGTGGAGTTTTGGAGGATAGGCAGTAAGAAAGGTGATTATTGTCGATCTTCATTTCCAAGTGTGCCTGTTTGGACCAGGGGCGGACTGACCATTTGGAAACTCGGGCAACGGCCGAGGGCCCGGGGTCAGTAGGGGGCCCCATGAGATGCCCCTGGTACCTTTTTCATAGGCTTTTTTGAGTTTGGGCAAGGACACAGGGGCCCCATTATCCCCTATTGCCTGGGGGCCCCATGAGTTGTTAGTCCGCCCCTGGTTTGGACTATTTGTAGCGAATGACCAGGTCACTTTAACACTTTTAAAATAAATTTTCACTTGCGACCCCTAGTGGCTCTCTGTGTGCATGTGATCTTGCGGCATATTCACAAATGATAAAATCACCACTGCCTATTAAAATGAAGTGTGATACAGGAAGGCTTGCAGAGTAAAATCACAGGCTGCTTTATCAAGAGAATATTACAGACTTTATTTTAAAATTTATTTTACAGCAGCATTGAAAGGCTCCCTGTAAAGACATGATCAGACTTGTGTGAAAAAGACGTAATTGAAATAAAGCGTAAGGGGGTGGTTGTATTAATGAATTGTACATGAATCATTTCTGCACACGGAGCTCGGCAGCTCTGCTCTATTAATATCCCGCTATCGTGTTTATTATTTATGGCATTCAGTACGACCCTTTAGCAGTGGATATGGAGCTGCTGACATGAAAATATACGGCTGCAATTACCATATCTAAATGTTGGTATGATCACGTGATCCCTTGGCAACATGTTGGAAATCCTACCCCCCCTAAGGAAAGTTCGCCTGTTGATGTAGAAGGGACAGTAGGCTGCAAAAGGGAGTGGATAGGTTTTGGGATATTTTACAAAGGTGGTGTCAAGTTCCAAGCAGGGGCGGACTGACCATTTGGGAACTCGGGCACTGCCCGGGGGCCCGGGGTCAGTAAGGGGCCCCATGAGATGCCCCTGGTACCTTTCATAGGCTTTTTTGGGTGTGGTTTGAGTGTGGGTGAGGACACAGGGGCCCCATGATCCCCTATTGCCCGGGGGCCCCATGAGTTGTCAGTCCGCCCCTAGTTCCAAGGCCAATTAAGGGCGCATTCACACCACCAAGGTGCTGCCGTAACGCGTTACACAATGCACAGTAGCACATGTTATGTAGGTTGGGGTGATGCTATGCCATCTGGAAATGCCAATGGATGCATGTTGCAGCAAACCACAATCCACAATAATGTACCATCATGTATTGTAATATAGTTACAAAGTTATATAATTGGTAAGGTTGAATAAAGACACCAGTCCATCCAGTTCAACCTGTATGGATGTGTGTGTGCTTCACTAAGATGCCTAGAGTTTTTTAAACTAGTGATACTTTCTGCTGTCACCACCGATTGTGGAAGTGAGTTCCACATCCTTACTGCTCTAACAGTAAAGTATTCCCTTCGCAGTTTAAGGGTAAACTGTTTTTTTTCATTGAGTGGCCATTTGTATTCTTAAAAATTCCAAAAACAACCTCCTGCGCTTAAATGGAATCCTATCCTTCAAAAGGATACTTTTAATTGACCATGTGTATTCTTAACCTCCCTAGCGGTCTGATTATGTCAGTATTTCTGTGCTCAAAGCGGTACATTTTTTTGCATGGAAATATGTAGTTTTTTTTATTGTAGGCCTGTAATTCTTAGGAATAACTCACTGAAATCTGTCCGAACAAGAGTCTAGTAAACATCCCGAGTATGTTAAAATTTGAAACACGAAATCATAAATTATAATATAATACATAATCATAAATAATAATAAAATATTAATAAATTTAATTCAATAATGTAATCAAACCAAAAACACTGAAATTTGAAATATAGCACCAAGTTCGCACATTACTGAGCAAAGTCGCAAAATCGTTTTCAGTGTCTGATGACGAATTTCCCCCACGAATCATTATCACTCAATTCTGCAAGTGGTTCTGATTTACTATCGCTGTTCTCTAGCCGGTCTAAAACCGATTTTGACCTAAAGGGACGCTTTTTGGACGCCATGGACATTTCTCAGTTTCAAGGCAGAAAGAAGCAGTAAAAATGCAGGCAGGGCACAGGACAAAGCACTCGGGACAAAATGTATGTGAAATGGTTTGATACAGGAATGTTTTACTATGTGATTTTAGTGTATTTAGTGAATGTCACTTTATGACATTTTTAAATTTCCCGCCAGTTCCATCCCCCGTACGTCCTCACGTCACAGGGAACGGAACCCGGAAGACAGATGCCGGCATCGGCCGGAGGACATTGCCGGGATGCTGCAGGGGGGACATCGCGGGAGCGAAGGACAAGATAAGTGAAGAAGAGATCCGCTGCAGGGTATTATCAAGTGTAGCTTGGGGTTACCGCTTGTGGTGCTGAAACTTTACCCCGAGCTACACTTGGGAATACCGCCAGGGGGGTTAAGCTCCCTGAAGCTGAATAGTTTTCTTCCTATGCTGGAATCACCATTGAGGTATTTGTACCACATCTTATCTCCTCTCAAACGTCTCTTCTCCAAAGAGAATATGTTTATTGTTTGTAGTCACTCCTCATAACTGAGGTCCTCCAGTCCCTTTATTGGCTTTGTTGTCCTTCCCTAGACTATCTCCAGTTCCAGCACATCCTTCCTAAGGACTGGTGACTAGAACTGGATGGCATACACCAGATGTGCCCGGACCAGAGTTTTGCAAGCTGGTAGAATTATAGTTTTGTCTCTTGAGTCCCTTGTTCATGCATGCTAATATTCTGCTGGCCTTGCTTGCTGCAGCTTGGCAACCTGTCATCTAGTAAGACCCCCAGATCTTTTTCCATCCTTAAATGCCCCAATGGCTCTCCTCCTAGCGGGTAATTTCCATTCATATTTCTGGCCCCCAAGTGCATTACTTTACATTTTTCAACATTAAACTTCATATTGATTTTATTGAGGTCCTCTTGTAAGGATTCTACACCTTGCTGTGAAGTTATTGTCCTGTTTAGCTTTGTATCATCAGCAAACACAGAGGATGAGCTATTTATACCAACCTCTGTAGCATTTATGAATAAATTTACTATGCTGTGTTACAAAAATAGTACATGCATTTTTAGTGCATTTTTGTGCATTCAAATGAATGAAATTCCTTAACCTAATACACAGTAATGTGCATGTTCAGTGAGAACTGTATTCTCATACTCACTGTACCCTCACTCTGTACTGTACTTACTTTCTGTAATTGTAGCTTCACTTTCTTGTTCTATAGCTGAGCTTGGGGCAAGCACACTGGCTAAATTACGCAAGATGAAAAAGGCTTCCTGGTGCTGGGTAGGCCAGGCATCTAAAAGGTCATTTGTTGTTAGCATCTTAGCATCTGAGGTTTCTTGTGTGCCTTACAATTTTGATTGGGAGCATGAGCTAACTCCATCCCCACAGTGAGCAGGCCTCACTCTCTTGCTTCATGGCTGAGCTTGGGGCAAGCACACTGGCTGAATTACGGCTTCCTAGTGCTGGGTGGGCCAGGCATCTAAAAGGTAATTTAGATGTTCAATTTACAATATTAAATGGGAGCATGTGCTGGGGACAAAAGCATAGGAAGTAGGATCTGGGGTCACAGCTGCAGCTTGGCCTTTGCTCGATAGGGGTGTTAGGCCACTCTCTACACCTTGAGATGGATTATGCCATAATGGGTCCTAGGAAAAATAGTAGCACCCCTTCCCTTTGAATGAGATTGATAAGGGTTGCAGTTGGCTCAGAGGAACTGACCTAATTGCCCTGCCTGTACTGGCAAGGCCCCACCAGACACCAAGAGAAATTATCAAAAACCTGGAGCAGCAAGAATCTGGTGCAGTTGTGCATTAAAGATAAAAATAGCAAAGTGAGCGCTCTAAATTAGCAGCTGTACACTAAAGGTAACCACAATAAACCTTCAAATTGACAATAAAAATATAAAGTGCAGCGCTGATAAATAATCAAAGGTTAGAAAATATATTATAAGTTCATCCAGTAAAAGAAATAAATAATAAATAGGTAAAAAAGTTCATATAGCATAAAATGGATAATCCTCTCAGCAGCAGATTTCTATCAAGCTTGTGACTGGAACCAATGGTAAAATTGCGCACTCACCAGAAGAGCATAGGTAATGCGCATATATGTATAACCACCAAGGATCTCTTAAGTAGGCAGAATGTGAAGAATGTGGTGAGACTCCTACTATGGATTGGTCATCAAGTCTTGGGATAATAAGGAAATCTGCTAGGTCCAGAGGTCACCTTAAGGATGGATGGGTGCTCAGCCTGGATACAGGGCTCCCCTCCTCTGGATGTAGAGTTCGATGGGGGTTATATGCAAGTTTAATAGCTCCATATAGGAGCCAAAAAACAGATGCCCACAGTGTAATATATCCAAAAAAAATGTTTATTCCAGTATCAAGTTTAAAACATTGCCCGAATTGCTGATGTACAAGAGATACACAGATGACATCCTCCTCCTCTTCTCCCATCAACAGAGCACTTCGTCGCAAGGAAATGACGTTCCAGAATGCTCTTCCAATCAGGCTCTCTGCAGGTGACAGAGCTGCCCCTCAGGAAAAGGGAAACTTTTTTTTAATTGTGCATTAAAACCAGACTTCTTGTGAGCAGAATTCAACATGGTGTGGCAGGCAGTAAACACACAGTCCATGTTAGTTAATAGCAATATATTGTAGAAAGGCCCAACACAATACATCTAGGCCTGGCGAAAAGGCATGACAGTCCGGAGCCAGTTAAGAACTGTAACGGCAGTCTGAAGACTTGAAGATGCAAACAGCATCTGCAACAAGGAGCAGAATGTTGCCTGAGTGGTCCACACCCAAAGGGGAAACTTCCTGAAGACAGGTAGACATAGTCCCTGCACTGTCCCTACTACTCCAGAACCTTTCCGTACTGCTAAGCACTGTCCCTGCCAGGCGGGGAATCTGTCCCTACACTGGACACTCACATAAAACATGCCAAAACTGGGAGATGGAGTGTTCAACAGACTCCCCATGACGCAAGATGGCCACTGAACTCACATGGGGCGCCAGCGTCCATTTGGACAGTTGGTTCCTTGTGACCATAGGAAGTCATAGAGAAACCTTCCTCTTCTGCATTGCTGCTTCAGGCGAGCGCCACCTGCAGTGGGGAGTACAGACTGCACCTGCCTACATTCTATTTTTCATTTTCAGATCTTCAACCTGTAAACAAAAATATAAAAGGCAGGAACTACAATTACTGCAGCTGGTGACTTCAAAAAAACAAACATTTACCTGTCCCAGGATCCAGTGATGTCATCACCTGACCTGACTCTTTGTCTTGTCTTCTGGTCCAGGTGCCAGCATCTTAAGTGTGAGCAACCAACTGTGACTGCTTGTGGCTTCACAACTGGCTGCCCACTGTGCAGGCGTGATCTGCACTGTGTCCAGTGATTGGTCCAGCAGCCTCCTGGAACCTCTGACATGTCCCAAGAGCCTGCAGGGGAAGGGGGGGGGGCTCTGCTCTGTTCACCTAGATGGCCAAAAGCGGTAGTGGGGATAGGTACCTGTCGAAAATAGGTACCAGCTCCCCCCTCCTCCAAATAACATTCCAATAATGGGAGAGGAGGTGGGGGGAGGCAGGAGGAAAAGCAGAACTTACCCTTTTGGGTGAAGTACCTCTTTAACTGAACAAGCTGAGGATACAAGATGATTGGTTGCCATGCACAGCCTACACCAATAGCTCTGTATTTTTTTTCCCCAAAAAAGGAAGTTAATTTAGTGATAGAGTATTTTATTAATAGATAAATTGTAAGCTCGAAAGAGCAGGGCCCTCGATCCCCTCATGTTTTGCATTGTATTGGTATTGTTCTGTCACATGTTCTGTCCCCCTTTGTAATGTACAGCGCTGAGCGAACTATTGGCGCTTTATAAATACTGTATAATAATAATAATAATTAATAAGACACCCTTTACGTTTCAAACTCGTTTTTATTTGGTAGCTATGGCAACAATAGTCAAATTTTTGTAGATATCAGAGCTGTTTTTTTAAAACAATAAAACTTTAATGCAGTAACATGTACCTATAAAGAATATAATATGTCATTACTGGGGGGGGGGGGGTGGCTGCAGTCCCCCAAGTCTGATTGATAAAATTTTCCTTTTACATCAGAAACCTGAGCCGAGATTTGTGCTGTGATACGCGGTATATCTCCGCCAGGCAGCTCTGCTGTGTGAAGTGTCTGTTTTGCTTTTGGCAGCTTTCAATTATTCATTAACATGGCTCCTCTGTGGTTTAGTAAACTCTGATTTGTACAGCAGGAGAACTGGAGAAATGAAGGGGACTGCTGATCTTTGCTTGCAGAACATGCTGTACATAGGATTGTATTGGAAATTGGTTTGCCTGACATGACCTGGAGCAAAATTTGGTAACTAGATATGGGAGTCCATGATAGAGTGTTGGGTTTATATTTTTCCACATTATTTGAATTATGAAGCAGACCTGGAACTCCAAAACTTTCATCTTAGTTTTGTATTTAACCTCTGCTAGGTACATGCCACATGGGCGATCTTGACACAAGCGACAGTTAAAAGAAAAACAGTTGGCGGCACATTGTGAGGTCCAAAACGTGTCAAATATATACAATTTAGCTCAGTGGTGGGTGAAATATGTCAAAGGTGTGGGTCCCAGATGGGGATTTGTTCAGCTTGTCCTGGAATACGTTTTGCAAGCATTAAACATAACGGTGTGATGCCAGCTGTTTCTCTCTGGATGTGTTGGTAGTTCAAAGTATTCATGAGCCCCTGCTTGACAATACCTCCCAGTCAGCCAACAGTGTGACCTGTAAGCGAGTTAAAACTAGCTAGATAGGTGCTGTCATGGACAGGAGAGTTGGGATTAACTTAGATCCCGGGTTTTTTCATAGAAGAGAGAGAGCCCCAGAGAAAGGAGGCGTTCGAGAGCCTTACAGCTGTTCCATCAGTCATGTTCCGAGAGATGTGAGATTCATCCAACCTGGGGTTCGCCCCAAAGACATTAGCTGCTGGAGAATGCCACTGATGGATGCTGTATTGCACATATACACATGGACTCTACCTTTGCAGGTATGCCGGGGCTGCACAGAGCCTGAGTTAGGATTAGGGAATTAGCGACTGTTTTAAGGGATCTTTGGAATTGGCATGGACTGTTCTGCATTTTATACAGTACTTAATAAATACTTAACATATGAAATAAACATATTATTTTTATATTTCAAGATGTTCTGGTGCCGTTATTTTATCTTCATAAAGGGTTGAAACTTTGTCTTCTTCCTGGTCTGAAGTTATTTAAAGTGGTTGTAAAGGCTGTGCATGAAAGTAAAAAACCTTCTGCGTGCAGCAGTGCCCCCATCCCCCTCAATACTTACCTGAGCTCCATCGTGATCCAGCAATGTGCACAAAAGCCTTGGCTGTCCCAGGTCTCTGCCTCCTCATTGGCTGAAACAGCAAGCAGGAGCTATTGGCTCCTGCTCCTGTCAATCACAGCCAGCCAGCCAATGAGGAGAGAGGAGGCGAGGGCCAAGCCACAGCTCTGTGTGAATGGACACACAGAGCAGTGGCTCGGAAACACGTCTGCATGGGTGCCCCTATCGCAAGCAGCAAGCAGTACCCGACAGAAATGAGGATCCAGGAGTGCCAGCAGGGGACCCTAGAAGAGGAGGAGCTGGGCTGGTCTGTGCAAAACCACTGCACAGAGCAGGTAAGAATGACATAGTTGTTATTTTACAAAAAAAAAAAAATGAATCTTTGGTATAACTTTAAAGGGCAGAGGAGGAATTTGGGGTCTTATTGACCCCAGATCTCTCTACAAAGAGTACCTGTCTAATGCCTATTGCTGTCACAAGGGATACTTACATTCTTTGTGACAGCAATAAAAGTGATCAAAAAACTTTTTTTTAAGCAAAAGTGTAAAAAAAAAAATATAATTAAAAAAAAAACTAAAGTGCCCCTGTCCTTCCGTGCTTGCGTGCAAAGGCAAACTTACTTGTCGGCCCCGCATGTATGCAAAGAGTGATTGACCCACACACATGAGGTATCACCAGGAACATTAGATTATGTGCAGTAATTCTAGCACCAGACCTCTGTAAATCTAAAGTGGTAACCTGTAAAGGCTTTTAAATCATCGCCTACGGATTGTAAAATTTACACCATTTGTTGCAGTTGCATGTTCGAAATGTTTACATGTTTGGTAGCTATTAACTCAGCGTAACATCATCTTTTATATTTTACCCAGCAATTGGGTTATGGATTGTGTTTTTTACAGTAAAATTCAATAAAACATATTTTTTCACAAAAAATTGCGTTTGAAAAATTGCCATACAAAT
This sequence comes from Staurois parvus, assembly GCF_062004578.1. Classification (NCBI taxonomy): domain Eukaryota; kingdom Metazoa; phylum Chordata; class Amphibia; order Anura; family Ranidae; genus Staurois; species Staurois parvus. The sequence continues at coordinate 3,381,267 of NW_028317969.1, forward strand.
ACCGTGTGACATAACAAAAAATTGCAAAACCTACCAATTTATTCTTCAAAGCCTCTACTTAAAAAAAATGTGTGTATGTATGTATATATATATATATATATATATATATATATATATATATATATGATGTTTGGGAGTTCTAAAAATTGTTCTTTGATTCATTGCACTAACTGGTTATAATTATTAATATGATTTATTTTTGCACATTGTTCTGCACTTATATATGCAAATATATCCATGGAAATCTGGTGTTCTTTTTTGAATGTAATATGCAAATGTTTATTTTTACATCGCATTTCGCCAAAATGTATGCTGTGTTATCTTTAATAAATTATTATGTTTTACTATTCCACTTTTATGATTTTTGTTTCCAAAGTATATTCTTGTTCAAATAATTGTATTATTTTAACATGAAACAGTACAAAATAATAAGCAAAAGTATGGGTCATTGAAGGTGTACATTAATTGCACAGTAAGAAACCCAATAATACAAGGTCAGGCATCACTAATAAAGAGGACTATCAAATGGCAGTTAAGGCCTAACAAAATGGGGAGGGGGGGAGGATGGGAAGGGGCATACGGCTGCACGGTAGGGGGAGAAGGGAGAAAACCGCAGTATGGTTAAGGAATGGTACCGTCAAAACAAAAGATGCAGATTACGGATTGAGAAGGGAGTCATCAAAATTGGATGGGAGGAAATGCTCTACCCAGGGATTCCCAAAGTATATTCACTTGTGTATTCAGCATAACATAAAAAATAATAATAAAAAATAATAAAATACAGTCACTTACCTGTCCCTCGGTCCAGCAGTGTCCTCCACACGGCTGGTTTCCCCGGCCATCTTCTCTCCCTGGTGCCAGTATCTTCAGTGTGGGCACCAGGCTGTGACAGCTTGCGGCTTCACAGTCGGGTGCCCACTGTGCATGAGTGAGTAGCACTGCGCTTCGGGAATGGCCCCGTAGTCTTCTGGGACGTGTCATGTGCCCCAGAAGACTACGGGGAGGGAGGAAAACTTCCGCTTCCGATTGCCTGGGTGATCGCAACGGAAGTGGGAGCGGATACCTGTCAAATTCAGGTACCTGCTCCCCAATCCTTAACGGGGAGCGGGGGACAAAGCATTAAAGCGAAACTTCCCCTTTTGGGCAGAACTCGGCTTCAACATTTCACACATTCACATTTGTGTATTCTGAGCTATTAAGATTTAATGGTTTCTTCACAGTACACATACAATACATTGATGCCCATTTTCTATGCTAGAAGGATAGAAATTGACATTAATACAATTTTTTTTACTGCAAATAATATTGATCCACAATTATGATACATGACAAGGGATTTCTCTATGGCAAATTGTAATTTGCCATTCTATATTACAATTTTTGTATTTGTTTACATTGACCAAGCTTCTTGTTCCTTACTTCATTTCCAATCATGCACATGCCCCTTGACTATTGTTGTACAAACACAGTGCTAATCATACGATTATCGCTATCTGACGAGAAAAATGTTTGCTCATGCGCCTTCAGAAAATGTCAGATGAACTGTGGTTATTGGTTCTTGAAAGCTGTGTACTAAACGATCAGATTATCATACAATCTTTCTGAAAGCATTTTATTTCTTACAACATGTATACTCAACTTAAAGTGGTAGTAAACCACAAAAAAGTAAAAAAAATGTTCTTCCTGTGAGTTAAGAGGTTTCCATCTTCACCCAGTCTTTCTTCTTGGTTTGCAAGCTGCGATCATCTAATTGGCCAAACCCTGATGTTGTCGTGTCCGCTCGAGTTTTGGCAGCGACACGGGAGTTTTGCCCGTGGCCATCCATTGAGAGCACAGTGTGCATACGCCGGTGACATCACTGGCACTTCTATAGTAAATATCTCCTAAACAGTGCCTACAGGCAAGGGTGTATTTACTACAAGGCAAACAGGGCATTGGCCTGGTGACCCAGGTGCCTGGGCGGGTCTTTTTCTATATGGCAACGTTGTCATGATTTTATTGTGCTGGGTGGAGGGAATTGTTTGCGTTCTATTTTTGCTATGTCATTTTAAAAAAAAATTGTGTTTTAAGCCACAGTTTTGTTCTCTTGAGGACTTCTTTTCCAGTGAGTTCTTTACTCATGGTTCTCCATTATTACTGCATATTTTGGTCCTGAGGACACCACCCTGAATGTTGGGAGTCGGCATATTATATATTTATATATTAATTGCGTTTATAGGGGATACCATTTGTGTTTTTATAATTTTTGTTCCCTTTTATAAGGTGGGAGGAGCCAGGTTGTGTGCCCTGGTCAGAGATCTGCTAAGAGATTGATCCTGTGCTCTCTATAAAAACAACTATTATTTCCTTTAAATTGCTTATATTATGGATATCCACATGAAGATCTGCCTTTGATAATCCATCAAGTTCATTTTTTTCTCTCTGAAATTCTATTGTAGAATTTTTTCCAGACATTCACAATTCAACTTATTCTTTTGGGTCTGTGTAGCGGAGAGCTTATTTAACCTTTGTATCAGAAACCCAACTGTGCACAGATCCAATTCTCCATTCCTCTTCTTCCGACTGTGCTGCCTTGAGCCACAGCACTTCTTTTACAGTATTTTGTTAACAGATCGCTTTCTCTGTCTGTATTTCATCTTGGAATATAATGCTGGAGAATGAATACCTCTTCTTTTTGTGTCACAGATGCCACTGGGTTAATCTTTTAAAAAGAGAACAATCTTCAATGGCTGCAGATGCTTTTGCTTCATTGGTGTGCTGAGACTGAATACCAGAAAAAATTCTTCTCTTTGAGTGAATACGATAGTGTATGTGTAATGAGTTTTTATTGTAGGTTTTTATGAATGTGCACACTTTAAAAAGATCCAGCCTGTGCCGTGAAATGAATACATACACCTAATATGCACCTATGGTAATCATTTTTTCAACTGTCGGTATTTACTAGGAGCACTTTAAAGCTGAAACCCGGCCACCTGACAAAATTCACCTAGCATTGAATTCACCTTTCCTCATGCTTTTGCCCCACACTTGAAGGTTTAATTGCTTGTTGCATCTAAGGGGTATGTGATGAGTTGTAATACTTACCTTTTTCCTGGAGCCGCTTCTCTTTATCAGACTAATTGCAGCCAGCATTTTACATGAGGATGACAAAGGGCCTACCTACATATCAGGAGTCTTGGAAAATGGTGAAGAGTGCTAGCTGGTGGGGGAGCATGGAATACGGTATTTCACCTATTTATACTCAATAAATGAAAAAGTCATTAACTCTTGAAGGTTGCAAGGCAAGTTTTCTCAACTGTGATTATTTAATAGGAATCAGACACTTCTGGGAGTGTCAGGTTCCATCCTATTTACAGCCAAGGAAGCTGCCATCTTAGCTTCTCTCTTGGATATGCCAAGGTGCTGCATATATGACACCAGCTATTTGATGGCTGGAGAGTTCAGTTGAGCACACAATCAACTGGGACAATTATCACTTATGGCATGCCGTGAATTTAACTGTTTTGGGAAACTGTCAAATCAATAGTTTTAGTTTCACTTTAATGTTACTTCCTTTTTCCACCACTGTGGCTCCCATCTAAGCATTGGCCATGACACTGGGCGGTTCTTTCAGATAGCTGTAATAAAAGTTCTTTTATCATGCCGACCTGACAGGTCCAGAAAGACTCTCTCCAGAGCTGTCAGGGCAACATAATAACAAAACTTTCCTGGGAGCAGCAGTCAACACTCCCTACAATCCCTACATCTTTCTGGAGCTGTATGTAAGCGTGAATGGCCAACTAGGGTGGTTAGACATCATGTCCCAATTGCTCCTCATTTTCCTGGTGCTCGGGGAATAGCCATGGAGGAGAGCTGTGCTGGCATTGGTCTCAGTTACAACAGAAATACCTGAATATAAACAAGCAGTTCATATGGTGATATCAAGGTGACTTCAGGTGCTCTCATCTATTCCTATTCTCCAGGTGACAAGATGCTGTGCGATATAGTGCAGAAGGAATGCACACTCACCAGAACGCACAGTTTAATGAGCGTTTGTATATATATATATACTGATCCCTTGAGGTCATCAGCTGGTCAAGGTGGGGTTTGGAATCCAATGATCTCCCTCCAGTACTACTAAGTATTGTTGTTAGAACATCAGGATGATCCCTCGGATATTGGCCTGTATATTCCTCCTCAAGTGATAAGGACACTCCTTCACCAGCAGTAAATGGATGGCTGTAAATTAATACTCCCCAAGGGAGTCAAAGCAAAGACATCTCCATAGTGTAGTAAATTGGTATTTATTTGTATAAAACGAAGATGAAGATCGATGTGCAAATCAAATGAAATAGCAAGAGAAATCATGGACTGACCGTCCAATGTTAAAGATGGCCACCGGAGCTCCACGATGCTCCGGCGGCGTGACGTCACGGTGTTCCTGGCTCCTCCTACGCGTTTCGTGCACACGCACGTCGTCTGGGGGGATTCGCCAAATCCCCCCAGACGACGTGCGTGTGCACGAAACGCGTAGGAGGAGCCAGGAACACCGTGACGTCACGCCGCCGGAGCATCGTGGAGCTCCGGTGGCCATCTTTAACATTGGACGGTCAGTCCATGATTTCTCTTGCTATTTCATTTGATTTGCACATCGATCTTCATCTTCGTTTTATACAAATAAATACCAATTTACTACACTATGGAGATGTCTTTGCTTTGACTCCCTTGGGGAGTATTAATTTACAGCCATCCGTTTACTGCTGGTGAAGGAGTGTCCTTATCACTTGAGGAGGAATATACAGGCCAATATCCGAGGGATCATCCTGATGTTCTAACAACAATACTTAGTAGTACTGGAGGGAGATCATTGGATTCCAAACCCCACCTTGACCAGCTGATGACCTCAAGGGATCAGTATATATATATATACAAACGCTCAATAAACTGTGCGTTCTGGTGAGTGTGCATTCCTTCTGCACTATATCGCACAGCATCTTGTCACCTGGAGAATAGGAATAGATGAGAGCACCTGAAGTCACCTTGATATCACCATATGAACTGCTTGTTTATATTCATTTATTTACATACTTATAGTACCTCTTGTCCAGCGCTGCATCAATTGATTTATATTATTGTTCTATTGGGTTTATGGTTACCTGGTGTACAGCGGCTATATTACATTTGTAGGTGCGCTCGCATACATTATTTCCACAACAGAAATACCTGATGGCATTAGACTGTGCATGCACATCCAAAGGGACTCTGCTGTGAGTACCCTCACAATCTGATTGAACAATCCTCTTTAGATCTACCAAAAATGATGTAGTATGAAAGCATACCTGATTAGATACAAATTTAGTGGCTTGTTCAAATAAGGCTTTTACTTTCTATTTTTGATGGATCTAAAGGAGATTAAAAAAAGATTGAACTTTCAGATTGAAAGTTGTATGGTCAGCATCACGCCCAAAACATTGCAATTTTCTAAAAAGAACAACCACATCCAACCAGCTTTTAGATCAACATATCACGGCAACCCAAAGCCAACATATTTACAGTGTACATTTATATGTCGAGGATGGTGGTAGTTTGTCTGTATCTGATCAGTTGTCTTTGTCTGAAAGCACAGTTATCCTTTAAGTCAAAAAGTGCACTCATCTTGTATGCCCCTGTTTGACCTAACTGATCCACTCTCCTCCTGTATTTAATGCATAATTATTGAGATCTGTTGGATGCAGCCTACAGGGATTGTTCACATCCTGCGGTAGATGTCTACTTCTGCTGGCTATGCCTGCGTAGTAGAGCCCCATAAATTTCTATGAGGCTGGTCTTTCTTTATCTCCCAGCTAGCCTCATAGACTTCTTTATAGCTCTACTGTGTAGGCATGGTGAATAGACACAGGACTTGTGACATAGGATGTAAACAATCCCCAAAGACTGTGGGCTTTGGATCTTGGTAAATATGCTTTTCCAGAGGGGAAGGGTATGATCTGTTAGGTTGGGGAAGGTTGCTTCAATTTTAAACTGCAATCTTTGAGCAATGCAAAAGGGTTTGGAGGGAGTGGTGCTGAATGAAGAACCTGTTGAGTACTGATGATCTGGAGAACTGTAGGTATAGCAGTATCAGTATAGTAGTTAGGCTGGTCCAGGGGCGGACTGACCATTTGGAAACTCGGGCACTACCCGAGGGTCCGGGGTCAGTAGGGGGCCCCATGAGATGCCCTGGTACCTTTTTCATAGGCTTTTTTGAGTTTGGGCAAGGACACAGGGGCCCCATGATCCTTTATTGCCCGGGGGCCCCATGAGTTGTCAGTCCACCCCTCGGCTGGTCCCAAACCAAAGCTTACTTCTACCCACTGAGGCTTGCTGGGTGAGGAGAAAATGAGCACCTAAAGGACAAATTGATAGATGGTTAGGTACAAGTGACTGTCTTTTATTGCCAGTTGAAGGCCAACTAGCAGTGAGCAGATAACAAGATCTCTGTACATCAGGCCTTGAAGGTGCAGGGAAGTGGTTAATTCAACAGTAGCAAGTACATCTGCTATAGCAAACTTTCAGTGCATGTCTGCTTTTCTGTTAATTAAGTCTCGATCTTGGAATTGTTGAGGCAGCAATCCAGTGGCTCAGCATCAATTCTAATCATGGTAGCCTCCCCCTCCCCAAAGCTGGGTGTTGCAATAGACAAATTAGCATATGATGAGGTAGTGAAGTATCAAGGGATATTTTCCCTTTTTTGTGTTCGTTACCCTTTAAGACTTTCTGCCTTTGTAGTTTGTATTCACATCCACCCTACCTTGTATTTGAAATCTGTTTTAGATTCTCTAAGCTATGGCCACAGACCTAAACAGCCTTATGGCTTTGTTAGTACGGTAATGTTTTCTGACTTCAAGTTGTATTGCTTGTAATTCTCTGTTCGGCTTCTGGAAAAAAATAATCTCACACTTCAGTGCACAAAAAGGAAATCCAGAACAGAAATATTGAAAAGCAAGGAAAAAAATATGTTCAACTCACGTACATTATTGGCCTTGAGCTATTTTCTGATGTAGTCTCAACCGGTTATTTTAAGGTAAAAAGGAAATCACAATCACATTATGAATAAGCTGTAACGCTGACAGATGCGAATACATTTACATAAGGTTTTACAGTATAGGTGTGCGGACAAAAAGGTAATTTACAAGTAAACCTGTCCCCAGCCAATAAAAGCAAACCAGCTCCCATGAGATACCTTAATGCCCAACTGCAGGCTAGACAATTACCCTCCCAAACCCTTTAGTATTCCCCCCATCACTTTTGTGTTATTTTTAAATGTGTATACGTATCTTAATTTCCCATGTATGGTCATGCGACATCATGGGTCCTACAACTCATATCTGCCTTTCTGCCGGTTCTGAATGCTGCAGAGAACAGAGTCATATAATGATGTCAGCACCCTTCAATGCAATATTCTCTGGTAGTTCCAAGGATGCACTCTTAGGATGTCTATGCCTTATTGGGCTCACAGGAAGTGGCTTGGGTGTCAGTGCACCCAGAAGAGGACCCGTGCTGATACACAGATCACTCAATCTGCAGTGGACCACACCAGAGATAAGTCAAGTATTGCAGAAGAGCTGTTTTTTATAGTTTAACTCCTACAGGGCAATATATACTCACTGGCCACTTTATTAGGTACACCTTGCTAGTACAAGGTTAGACCCCCTTTTGCCTTCAGAACTGCCTTAATTCTTCATGGCATAAATTCAACAAGGTGTTGGAAATATTCCTCAGAGATTTTGGTCCATATTGACATAATAGCATCACGCAGTTTCTGATTTGTCGGCTGCACATAAACCATTAATACAAGACAGGATGGATCCATGCTTTCATGTTTTTACATCAAATTCTGATCCTTCCATCTGTATGTCGCAGCTGAAACTGAGACTCAGACCAGGGAACGTTTTACCAATCTTCCATTGTCCAGTTTTGGTGAGCCTGTGCAAATTATAGCCTCAATTTCCTGTTCTTAGCTGACAGGAGTGGCACCTGGTATGGTCTTTCGTTACTGTAGCCTATCTGCTTCAAGGTCTGATGTGTTGTAAGTTCAGAAATAGTATTCTGCATACCTTGGTTGTAAAAAATGGTTATTTGAGTTACTGTTGCCTGTCTATCACCTCAAAGCCCATTCTCCTCGGACATCTACAAGACATTTTCATCCACACAACTGCCGCTCACTGGATATTTTCTCATTTTCAGACCATTCTCTGTAAACCCTAGAGATGGTTGTGCGTGAAAATCCCAGCAGTTTTTGAAATACTCAGACCAGCCAGTCTGACACCAACAACCATGCCACATTCAAAGTCACCTAAATCCCATTTCTTCCCCATTTTGATGCTCGGTTTGAACTTCAGCAAGTCGTCTTCACCACATCTAGATGCCTAAATGCATTGAGTTGCTGCCATGTGACTGGCTGATTAGCAATTTGTGTTACTGAACAGATGTACATAATAAAGTGGCTGGTGAGTGTATTTTTAGAAACACTTTTTGTAGTAGGTGTTTTGCCTGCTATCCCAATCTTTCTAATGCAGTAGTCGATGCCTGAGTGGTAAGTCTCAAACTCTGAGCCCCATGGGGAGTCAGTACTATAGCTAAAGCTGTATGCAGGAATAAACTTTCAGAAAAAGTCAATCTTTGCACAGGAATTTTGTAAAGCTGGGGTGGTGGGCAACTCCATTACTAATAGCTTAAGGCAGATAAGGGTGGAATATTTTAGGGATCACATCAATGTCATGATAACCTAGGATGGGGGTTCTCTATGGGGTGATGAAGAGGGCTTTCCACCATTGGATTTGTAGAAGTTTTGTTCTAGAAAAAGGAATAAGACTTTAACAGTGCATGCACAATAAGAGTCTGGTGGCAGAATGGAGTCCAAGTTCCACTGATGAGAATAAGGATGGGCAGATGTTTCACCTTTTGTTATTCTGGACAAGACGTATACCTGACAATACAAGCTGGCCAGACTAATGCTTTTCCTAAATGACAAGATGGTGATTGTGGCTAATAAATTCCCGACTTTTAAGTCTTTTGAGTTTCCCAAAAAGCTAGTCATCAGTAAACTAATGAACCTTGAAGGATTCTTCATGGAGCTTTACTGCAAGAGCTGGAATAGTCTGCTATGGTGGACCAGTTAGGGGCAGACCATTTCCTCCAGTGTGCCAGTCCTTCTTCCCCATGCTTGATCACTGAACATGTCACTGTATAAGTGTTGCCTCAGTATCTGAGGCTGACATTTGGATGGAGATTTTAAAGCTGGAATGAGATGAGTATGGCCTCCAGTGGCCCTGAAGTTACGGCATTACTGACACCAAGCTGCCAGCCTGTTGTAAAGAACTATTGTGTGTGCCTCATTTGTTCTGCCCATATACGACGAAGCAAGATGTTCAGTTAGTTGCCTGTCCCTATTTGCTCATACTCACTCTTCCTCCATCTCTCTGACCATCCTATTTGTTGGAGAAAAATGAAAACCCTATGTAGGCTCAAAGTTGATTTAGGCAGAGAATAAACAGGTCTGCTGTCTGGCAGCTGTCTGTGTGATACATCATGGGAAAAAACTTCATGCTTCGTCATACCTACAGTGGGGAAAATAATTATTTGATCCCCTGCAGATTTTGTAAGTTTGTCTACTTAAAAAAAAATTAAGGGTCTATAATTTTTTATCATATTTTAAATGATAGAGGCAGAATATCAACCAAATATCCAGAAAAAAAACATGATACAAATATTATAAATTGAATTGCAGTTCAGTGAGTATTTGATCCCCAAACATAACATGACTTAGTACTTGGTGCAGAAACTCTTGTTGGCAAGCACAGAGGTAAGACATTTCTTGCAGTTGTTTACCAGGTTTGCACACATCTCAGGAGGGATTTTGGTCCACTCTTCTTTACAGATCTTCTCTAAATCCTTAGATGTCTTGGCTGTCACTTGGCAACTTGAAGTTTCAACTCCCTCCATAAATTTTCTATTGGATTAAGGTCTGGTGACTGGCTAGGCCATTCCATGATCTTAATGTGCTTCTTCTTGAGCCACTCCTTTGTTGCCTTGGTGGTATGTTTTGGGCCATGTCATGCCCCATCTTCAGTGTTCTGACTGAGGGAAGAAGGTTCTCGTCCAAGATTTTACAATGCATGGTCCCGTTTATTGGCTCCTCATTGTGGCAAAGTTGGCCTGCACCTTAAGCAGAGAAACCTCCCCAAAGCATAATGTTTCCACCTCTGTGCTTTACTGTAGGGATGATGTTCTTAGGGTCACAGTCAGTATTTTTCTTCATCCAAACATGGCAAGTCAAGGTAATGCCAAAGAGCTCAATTTTGGTCTCATCTGACCACAGCACTTTCTCCCAATCCTCTTAATCATTTTGATGTTCACTGGAAAACTTCACACAGGCCTGTACATGTGCATTCTTGAGGAAGGGGACCTTGTGCAGGATTTCAATCCATGGTGGCTTATTGTGTTAGAAATGGTTTGTTTGGCTGACAGGTCTTTGGTCTTGCCCATGGTGGTGCCCAAGAAAGAGATTCTCCGGGCTGGTGTCTTTTATACACATAATGATTTATCGTTAGGAGCACCTTCTTACATTGACAGGAGTAAACTGTGTACCACATGTGCACATAGCCAGTCTGTGGGAGCCAGAATTATTGTCGGTTGGTAGGGGATCAAATACTTATTTTACTCACTGAACTGCAACTCAGTTTATAACATTTGTATTGTGTTTTTTTCGGGATTTTTGGTTGATATTCGGTCTCTATCATTTAAAATACACCTATGATAAAAATGATAGACCCTTCATTTTTTTATAAGTAGACAAACTTACAAAATCTGCAGGGGATCAAATAAATATTTTCACAACTATATAAGTATCTGTTCTAGCAGGTTGAACAGAGTGGTGGAGGGAGTGAAGTGAATAAGCTAAGTTTAAGCAGCAGGGGTGGGCAATTAAGTGAGCTTGTTTCTCTTCTCAGCATTGAGAAAGCATTGGCTTACCTAAACTGTATGTCTAGGCAACCCCCCCCCAAAAAAAAAAAAACAACACAAAAAACAAATAAACAAAAAACAAACAGTACACTTCTCCAATACACCCACAGCTTTCCATATTTGTCTGTTTAAAAACAATGGTGGTACAAAACAAGACTTGATGATCTGCCAGAAATCCAGTGTGCTACTAACTTCGTTTAGTGAGCCGACAACATAGTGCTTCCACTGAACTGAAATTCCAGAAAGCCCTGCCCAGTTCTTCCCTGCTGGACTATAGAACACTACTCCCTTTTCCTCAACATAAGTGGGAAATGCACACGAGCTTTAAAGTGATTAACACCTCCCGTGTCTGCTTCGTGGTAAAGAAGACATTGATAATTGCAGTGAATTGGCATGTGCTGTGCTGGCTACCCAACTGCCTGGGCATAACAATGAGTTATGGAAAAGAAAAGTGAAAAGAAAAATAACTTGCTCACCCCAACAATGAGGCATAAACACCTTCTGCCTGGAAGGGGTTAAATATCCATGTTGTACTGCACAGATCGGTATCTTGGTATCCTCCTGATGGCTTGGCTCTCTGGATCCAATAAATGTAAATCACTTTGATTGACCTAGCTGCCATTTGTTCTTGTTAGAGTGAAAATGTATTTTAATCACTGATGGAACTGGCTAGTATAAGAGTTACATGCTAGCAGGTTTTCCATGTCTCCTATGGGACCAATTACTCCTCCGCTGAGCAATATTTTGATTAGATCTACAGCCTGAAATAATTTCGGAAGACAGAGCGGTAGAAAATGGATGGGCTGACTCTTTATCTTTCAAAGTGTTAATGCTGAATAGCAGGCAAAATGTTAAAACATCCATTTAGTCCTTAGATATTAATGAAATACACTAAACATGTTTTTAAACTTTGACAAATGTAATTATCAAAAACCTAATGTTTAAATTCCCATCCTTGTTTGCGCATCAGCTGAAATTTAAAGTGGTTTTATGTCATTTTATGACTAAATTTCCTTACATCCCTGTTTTATGAGACCAGACCATGATTAAAAGACCATAACCTTTCACACTGTATATCTTAAAAGTAATTACTTTTATCTGGCACATGGGGCGTTCTGTTTCGGTATTAAAACATACGTATTGAAAAACACTTTTGAATCCCAGCCTGATCCAGTACCTAAATATATCTTTACTGTCACTCTCCTGCCATCCTAATCCCATTCATTATTCAGTACAAATACTAATACTGTATGTCAAGGTATGGGGGAGCACATGCCATGTTCTCCTTCCCCATAGTGTAGATCTTATGGTACAAACAGTGAAGGTCAAGAAATGAGGGGAACAATTGTCATTGAAACAGGATGGCTCATGCAACATGCAAAACTTCACATCAGTTCTACCTTGTTCCCGTTCTACTAGAAATGTGCTTCATTGCTATCTTTGTCCCCACTGGAAAGCTTTTCCATCTATTCCTGTCCCTCTATCCTTTTGGCCAAGCAGCAAGGGAACACTTTTCAACGGGACACAGACTGTAATAATAATTAAATTGCAAAAAAAAAAAAAATTGATTTGGGCTTTAAAGCCTAATTTAACCCTGGATTTAAATCAACTAAATACTGTATATTCTAGATGCATCAAAACAAAAGGTGTCAGATGCTTTACAGTTCATTTTATTTAGCAAGCAACCATGGCCTGAATAGAAAAGCCCATCTCTAGTGGTCATTTTGCAGAGTTCTGACACACCCCCATACTGAGAAGCATAGAAGAATGATGGAAAAAAAACTAGTGGTCAATGGTTCCGCCCCAATTTAATTATATATACAGTACATATACAGTGTGGCCACCTGTCACAGTATAGAAAGGATATTTCACCTGGGATTCTCAACAAGGCAGGTTGAGGGGCTCCAGGGTACTTATTTAATGCAGAGGAAACTGGCTTTTCACTTTCCTCATTTGGCTGTAAAGTTTATTTTGGGACCTGGAACCTGGAGATTTCAAAGTGATTTGGGAGGGATGAAATCTCCAATCCTCGAACCAGGTTTTGGGAATGGCCAGAAGACTGATTGGTCATGTGTGTGTGGGTCTCTTCTAGAATCAGGACCAGGGTTCTGGGTTCCACCCTCCCGAGGAGTCCATGAGGGTGCAAGGGAGCAGCCACAAGTGTGCATGGTGGCACAGTATAGTCTGACAGAGCAGACATTGCATAAGCCTGTGGGCTGGAGAAACAGCAGCGCTGGGAAAGGATGCTAGCCTAGGTGCAGTGTGTTGCATGTGAATGGCCAAGAGGACCGAGACATGAAGCCTGAGCAGCGGTGCTGCTAAAGAGAGCCAGGAGGATGAATCTTTGCTTTCGTTTGTATTGATGGTGGATACCCCTGCGTGGGAAACCTATGTTGTATGGAACTTTCTTTTAAATAAAATTGGGCAAAAATAGCCTTTAAAAAGAAGGAAATAAGTGACTGTGTGCTTCAAAAGCTCTACCATTGGTGCTAGTTCCTACAATATATATATATATATATATATATATATATATATATATATATATATACATATACACGCATACATATACACACACATACTGTACATATACACACACATACTCACTGGCCACTTTATTAGGTACACCTTTTCAATTTTTGGTACCACAAATTGCTAATCAGCCAAACACATGGCAACAACTCAATGCATTTAGGCATCTAGATGTGGTGCAGACGACTTGCTGAAGTTCAAACCAAGTAACAGAATGGGGATGAGAGGGGATTTAAGTGATTTTGAACTTGACGTGGTTGTTGCTGCCAGATAGGCTGGGCTATGTATTTAAAGAATTGCTGGTCTACTGGGATTTTCATGCACAACCATTTCTAGGATTAACAGAGAATGGTCCAAAAGAGAGAAAATATCCAGTGAGCAGCAGTTGTGTGGTTGAAAATAACTTGCTGAGGTCAGAGGAGAATGGGCAGACTGGTTTGAGATGGTAGAAAGGCAACAGTAACTCATGTCAATATGGACCAAAATCTCTGAGGAACATTGCCAACACCTTGTTGAATCTATGTCATGAAGAATACAGGCAGTTCTGAAGGCAAAAAGGGGTCCAACCCGATACTAGCAAGGTGTACCTAAAAAAGTGGCCTATGAATGTATTTTTTTTTTTCTTTTACCTTTTTTATTTGAGTATCAATCTATGTTTGTCCTACGTCTATTCCAAACAACTACTCTTTTGGTAGAATAATACAAAGATTAGTTTTGAACTTTCCTTCTGCTAGTTTGAGGTCACGATCCAATGTTTTTGAACATGGTTTTTTACTGAAGATACTGTCCTTACAAACCTTGTTCATACCTTTCATGCATTTAAAGGTTTCAGTCATGTCTCCACTTTCCCTTTGGTTTTCCAGTTTGTACGTATTAAGTTCTTAAACTTGTTCTATCTTATCAATATCTTTTTGTAAATGAGGTCTTGAGAACTGGACATAGTATTCTAAGTGGGATCTAACTAAAGATCTATATAAGTAAATCAGTATTCATTCCTCCTGCTGGTGACCCTTCTAGTAATACATCCTAGATTTCTATTTGTTTTTTCCACTGTTTTGGCCAATATTGTACCCCCAATAATGTATTCTATCAAGGAAATGTTTCTCCCTTGGTGCATTATTTTACATTTAGATACTATATATTGACTTGCATTTCCACTGCTTTGACCAGTCTTCCAGCAATGACAAATCATGTTCCATGTTACAGACACCTCCAGAGATATCAACTCTACTGCACACCTTTGTATCACCAAATAAACATAGCTTACACAACAACCCTTTAGTTATATCACCTACAAATAGATTAAATAGAACAGGACCTAGTACAGAGCCTCGTGCTATACCAGTAGTCTATGTTCCAAATGAACCTCATTTACAACCACACCCTTATATCTATCATTTAGCCAACTGTTTATCCATGGAACCATTCAAGGGTTGACCCCTTCTTTAAAGGATCATTCTGTGAAACTGTTTCAGATGCCTTGTGAAATCAAGATAGGCTATGTCTACAGCACCACCCTGGTCCAAACCATTTTTGGTATAGTCATAAAATTAGATTAGATGATTCTGACATGATCTGCCCTTAGAAAAGCCATGCTGCTTTGAATCCCACAATGTGTGTGTTTATAAGTGATCAATGATAATTCTTTGTAGGAATGATGCCATTAACTTGACTACAAAAGACATTAAACTCCCTGGCTTGTAATTGCCACCTTCTATCTTGCTACCCTTCTTGTGGATAGGTACAATATTAGCTGTGTACCAGTCATGGAGAACTTCTCCTGTTGGTAGAGATTGATTGATTGAAAAAGATCTGTTAATGGTCCAACGACTATATACTGAAGGTCTCTTAGAACTCTGGGATGAATACAGGGCCCATCTCTTTATTGTGCTTTAATCAAGACAGTTCCTCTGCAACTTCTGACTCTAAAAATCCTTAACCTTCATTACTAGAACCAATATGGTTCCCCAATGTGTTATTTATTTCTAACTGGACAGAAGTAATTGTTGAAATAGTGTGATACATCCAGGTCTTCCTTCACATAAATGTTGTACCCAGTTTTAATTTTTGTGATAAAATGGTATATATTCCTTCTGTCATTTATACACCTAAAAAGGTTTAGTATCCTTCCTAAATAGATTTAGCAATGTCCTCCTCTTTCTGTTCACTGATAATGTGTTTTGGCCTCCTTTTGTCTGTTTTTATACACTTCTCCATCAGCTATCCATCCTTGAATCTCCTATATGCTGATTTCCCCCCCTCCCCATTTACTACCCTACTGACCTCTTTAGTGAATCATATTGCTTTTTCTTTCTTTTACTCTTACTAATTTGCTTGACATGAAATCTAGCTGCTTCCAGGATGGCAGGCTTTATTAATGCTCACTGATTACAGAGTCCAGTTGTTTTTCTTCAACCTTTTAATCCACTCACCCATTTCATCAAAATTTGTCTTGTTGAAATCCAAAATGTATAGGATTTTTCAGTTCTTGTTTTGTATTTCAATGATTTTTTATTAATTTATAAACATTTAAAAAAAAACAGAAGCAATAAGACACGCCCATGCAGGGGCCATCAATTGCACATAAAAAAATAAAGAAAACAGTGCTCCAACACCAACAGAGAAAAATGCGTGCCCACGCAGGGGCTATCAATGGCACATAAATGACAACAACATTGGTATAACACCGACACTAACTCAAACCAAAGGCAGCCATCCACTGCCACACCAAAAACAAACAAAAATAGAAAAGGAAGGAGGAGTACAAAAGGAAGAAGATGACAAGACCAAGAGCAGGGGTCCAGGAACGCCAATACCGAGCAACATCACAACCCCAGACTAGCCGGGGGGGAGCGTGGGAAGGCATATTGCAACCACGGCTCCCATATTTTCAAACATTTCCATTGGGAGTCATTACAGATAATCGACATCTATTCATTAAGCATCATAGTGGTCATACGGTCCCACACCCCCTGAAGAGGGACAAACGGGCGCTTCCATGCCTGAGCAATTGTTCTAGTGGCTGACAAAAACAAAAAGGAAGCCAACTCCTGCTGGTGAGCCAAGAGGCCCGGTATGGGACAATGAAGCAAAGCGTACCGAGCATCCCGGCATATGGGGAGATGGAACAAGGTGTCAGTTCCAAAATCCAAAGACATTGGTGATTAGTAGAGCCCAAACTTTCTCTCACTTCAGCATCAGACATTCGATCCCCATTTGTCAGTAACTGGTCTATAGTATGATCTCCTTGGGTTGGGCTTTTTACTAAATGCTGCATAAAACCCCCACTCAGTGCCTTCATTATATCTTTGCCCCTGGTAATAAGTGCAATTTGAGTAAAATCTAGAACACTCCAATTAGTAGGGAGCATGAACTTTTCTGACTGGAAAGCTGTAAGTTCTGATTTAGTAGGGGGTGTGTCAGACCTCTGCAGTGAGACCACTGTTTTCCTACAGAGAGCAAGGGGCCCACTCTGTGGCATGCATATAAGAGACTTTTCTACTATGGCTATTTTTGTTTGCTAAATAAAATGAACTGTAAAGCATTGAACACATTTGTTCTGATGCATCTGGAATTTTTCAGCTTCCTTAAGCTGAGGGTTAAATTGGGTTTATTAGCTTCTTGTGTCTATGTGGAGGGGCCGGACGGGAGCAGCGCCAATGCAGGGGGACATTTCTAAATGTCCCCCTGCATCCCCTGCCTGAGGGAACTACCTGGGAACACAGATTGCTGTACCAGGCCTGCTGTAGGCAGCCCTAGTACCATGTGATCATTGACTGGCCAATCAGCGATCACATGTACAGTAGTAAACAAGATGTCACTTCCTGACATCACTGTTTACTACTGTGAGCTCTGTGATCGATCACGGAGATCATGTGGTATAAGGCAATTCACAGCAGCCTTGTGCCATGTGATAAGCTGTGACCAATCACAGCTCACACAGTATTTCTCAATGGCTGCAAGAATGCAGCCAGAGAGAAGGAGAAATGATTGTCATTGATAAATGACAGTATTTAACAATGGCTAGTGATGGTATGTATAAAAACAAATGTGTGTAATTTAGAACAAATTATTTTTTATTTCACAAAGAATTTATTGAATTTCAAAATGAGATACAACAAACTCAAAAAGAGGACATCAGCGTTCAATCAACTTTAAAAACATAAGTAAACCTGGGGTGGGAAGGGGCCCTTCCCATTTTTTACAATGAAACAGGAGCAAATAAGACTCAGATAAAGCTATATTTCAAAGGATCTGAAAAAAAATTATAAAAAAAGCTCAGATGGTGGGCAGGGGGTCTATCATGGCATAAATTGGAGTCTAAGCTAGTGTAGCGGATATGCCAAACAGGTTAAATTAGAGGTGTTAGGTTAAAGAGGTAAAAAGAGAAGAGAAATGGAGGTAGGTTAGGCAGAGGGGGAAGAGAGTAGGAGTGGGAAAGGGTGGGGGGAGATAGGGGTTCCTATGGGGCCCTTATAAACTAGCTACAGTGAAAGAAGGGAGCCATCAAGGTGTAGATGGTTGTTGTAGTCTAACCATGGGCCCCAAACTTTCTGTGTGTCTGCCAATATGGAGGTCAGCTTTTCATGTATTACGGTTCCCAAAACTCTATGCTTAACCTCTGCAAAGTTAACAGATGGTTGCCTCCAGGCACAAATTATTTTAACTGCCTTCAAATCTACAACTGATTATAGAAACATGATGCATATTTTTTTGTCATTTTTGGAATATCCCTGTCAGAGAATTTCCTTGTGTAATTCTCCTTCCTGATTTCACTGTCTCTGCTTTTTCCCTTCTGGAAGACCCCCCTCCCTGTCCTTGGTGGGTTGAGGTCAGCATATGACTTATTAAGCAGATGGCTCCACTTTTAATATACCTTCTGTGTGCTGTCTCTTGTATGAGTAATTACTTTTCATGTCCATTAGGGTATTTTGCAAAAACATGCACTGTGTAATGAAGGCAGTTCCCAACAATTTATCTTCATTTATCCTTGTCGTCATATCCCTGCTGCTTTTCCTTATTGGCTGGAAAGCAAAACATCTTTCTTTCCCTTCATAATGGAAATTGAAGAGATTATGATACCTGTTACTGCATGCCCAATACTTTCTTTGCATATAATTTCACAGACTATATATATATATATATATATATATATATATATATATATATATTCTTCAGTTCACCTGGCTGAAGGTAAAAACTGTTGTCAAATTGCCTGGTTAAAGATGTTAAAATGGCATTATATGAAACCTGCAGTCATGTGAAGCAAATGACTGATATCTGTGCAGACCTCCAGCCACTAAAGTTGGGTGTCATGGTCAGGAGTCAGGCTTGGAGACCAGTAGGTATAGCAGTGGAGAGGCTCCCACTGACCAGCTGGATAAGTACACAAGTAAGTCACCTTGGGGAAGGGGCATATTTACCACAAGGCAAACAAGGCATTTGCCTAGGGCGGCATTTTTCAGGGGGGCAGCACTGCCCCCCTGGAAGAGGGGATGGAAGAAGGGACACATGCAGCTTGGGGACCAGGTGGGATCTGAGAGAGGCTACGGGCTGCTTAAATATCATTCCTTGGGATTTCCAGAGCTGTGAAGGTGAGTGTCTCTCTCGCTGGGAGGGGAATGGCCGGTGTATGGGGACGACGGTAGAGGATGCTCTCTCGGGTGGGGGGACAGGGGTGTTGTTGGTCAATGTCAAGCTCTCTCTGGGGGGGGGGGGTGGATGTTGTGTTGCCTAGGGCAGCATAAAATCTAAATACACCACTGCCTTGGGGGATGACATGGGCTAAGCACTAACCGGTATTCACCAGAGCTCCTGATGGTGGGGATTGGCTTTGCCAGGGTCCAGGAGAAGATATAGCAGGTAGGAATCAAGCAGAAGTGTAGTCAGTAAACAAGCCAGAGGTTGGTAACAAGGGGTTGGAGGTTGGGATCACACGGAGGCGTAATCAAGGAATAAGCCAAAGGTCCATAACAAGTGTTTTCAGGCTGAGATCAAGCAGAAGTGTAGTTGAGGAACAAGTCAAAGATCAGTAAGTGCATAGGCAAGGCTTAAATAGGAAGTTCATGGAGGCTGCAAGGGGTTCTAGGTTCACCAGGAACAAGCTACGAAGCAAGAATATCCAAGGAATCAGAGAGGATGCTGTCCAGTATCTCAGGTGGCTCAGCAAGAAAAGCTACTGCATGAAGCAGCAGATGTGGGGTCAGATGCGGTCCTGACAATCAGATTATGTATCTAAAACAGGGCCTTCAACCTTCACATATCCCATCTTGTTACTGGACAATCAAATTCTGCCCAAAACATTCCACGCCATTTGGATTAACTCTTTCACAGCCAGAGCCATTCTTTATTAATTGCACACGTTAAATGCATATTTTAGGCCTGAGGTTTACTTAAAACGCACAAAACTTTGTATATTATCTGAAAGCAGAGACTCTGGAGAATAAAATTGTGGCAACTGCAATTTTTTATGTCACATGATATTAGCGCAACAGTTTATCAAGCCCATATTTTCATAAAAAAGTCCGTTCAAATTAAATTTAGTGCTTACAAACACTTTATAATTATCAACTTTTTTTGTAAAATATAAAGGATAAGATTGCACCCAGTAAACAGATACCAAACATGTCAAGCCTTAAAATTGTGCACACCTATGAAAATGGCAACAATGACGGTACCTAAACTTGTCCATATGTGACACTTAGAAAGCCTTTTAAGCTAGAATTAACCTTGAATGACAGTCCTAGAATTACTGCTGTCATTTTGGTGTCTGTGGTGAAATCTCTATTTTTCTCTGTAGGCACACCAATGCACATTTTTAATTTTGTGTGTGCAGGGTTGGATTACTGTAGGGGCTATTGGAGCTGCAGCTCCAGGCCCCTACCTTAATACAGGCCCAGCTGCCCAAAAAGAACAGGCCTAGGGTTGCCACAGATTTTCCTGGAGAGTCTGGGTTTTGAAGCATGTGTTTGGTTTTCAAACCCAGACGCATTATTCAGACCAGTCTGTGCCGGGACCATCGGCAGTAATGGAAGAGTTTTATTTTTTTTTTTTAAAGTGAATGTGCTGAGGTTTGTACATGCCTGTGAGATGGTTACTTGTGGCACAGCAATCCAAGAATATTTTATGGGTACAAGAATGCTTTTATTTAACCATGCCCATTAAGCCCCTCCCACTGTTAACACAGTTTAGCCAGACCCACTGTTCACCGCGGCGCGCTATGTGTGCCGCATTACTACTCTAATTGGGGCCCCTAGTTGGGCTAGCCTTGGAAGGGACTAGGCGACACTAGCTTAGGGCAGACATGACTGTGTGAAAAGTTGAGACAGCCAGGAAAGGGTTAAGGATAGGCTGGAAAGGTTTTATAATATGCAGGCTTACCTGATTGGGGATGGAGTGGGGTGGGGCCTTGAGCACCCTAGGGAGTTGTGTAGGGTCACAAGGTCTTAAGTGCAGGGTGGCAGACGGAGGAAGAAACTTCCCACCTACCCTCCCTGTGTTTTGTTTTTGGAACTTCTGGTTCCATTGTATGTCATGGCAGCTGGACGCTTTGTTGGTCTGTGGAAGTGGCAAAATTTGAATCTAAAGTGAATGGTTGGGACCCATCGGTGGTATGGTGTCCTTGGGTGCATTCCTGTTAACCAAGGTTTAACTAGAATGTGGAGGCTTATTATATTGGTTAAGGTTTCGCAGGGAATGACAGTATTGGTTTTTTGCCTTCTAAGACCAACAACTTTTACTGTTATGTTTCTGTTTTAACTCCTTCACGCCTAAGGGTAAAACAAATCTTAATGCCGAAGCACAATTTTGCAACGTTGACATGTGTTAGTAAAACTGTACATATCATCACAACTAGTTTGCACAACCAGGTGAATTATACCTTGTTTTTTGCAGGACAAATTGGGCTTTCATTTGGTGGTAAATGGTAATGGATATCCCCTGATTTTTTTTTACTATCGAAGGAAAACTGGCCCATAATAGTAAAAAAATATATGTTTTTTTATTTAGCTGTGTGTTTCTTGTTACTACCATAACCTACCACCAACCCAAAATAAATTTTCCACCTCTTGACGATCAGAGCGATACCATATATGTGTATGTTATTTGATGTTTGTACCCGTAGTGCAGCCCAGAAACAATAATGCGCATTTTGGGTTTTTTTTTTTTTTACCTAAAACACACTGACACTAACTGACACTGATACCAATTATTTTTTAATCATGATCTTTGACCCTGACCCTGACCCAGACACTTACCCTGGCACTGAACTAGATCAAACCTTGACCTAGGTATTTTTTTTTTTATTTCTTTAATATTTGTTTATTTATTTATCTTTTTTTTAACCACCTCCCGTCTGGCCGTTGTATATAAACGGCCGCATGGTGGCAGTGCAGGGTCAGGTGGCCATTTATAAACGGCCTCCCCGCACCCTGCTTGTGCGCGCTCCCTGGGAGCGTGCAGCACCGCGATCCGGTGCCCGCTGTGTCCTCCAGACACAGTGGAACACCGATCGTCGGACGGGACCTCTGTGTAAGGTTCAGATCATGTGATCACTGATTGGCCAATCAGTGATCACATGCAGAGTAGTAAGCAAGATGTCACTTCTGACATCATTGCTTACTACGTGTGAAATCTGTGAATGATCACAGAGGTCACATGGTACAAGGCTATTCACAACAGCCTTGTACCATGTGACAAGCTGTGACCAATCACATCTCACACAGTAGTTCTCAATGGCTGCAAGAATGCAGCCAGAGAGGAGAAATGATTGCTTTTTATCCTTTATGGGTGTAAAAGCAACCAATGTGAAAAAAAAAAAAAAATCTTCATCACCCCCCACAAGTAGGACAGTGTCACCATGGTGACACTGTACTGCTAGGGTGACAGTATGTAAAAAAAAAAAAAAAAACAAATATAAAAAAAATGTTAAAAAGTTTAAAAATTATAATTTTTGGTTATAAACTAATTTGGGTTTTTTTTTTTTTACTAAAAAGATAACAGAATAAATTTTGGCCAAGATTTATAATGAAA
Source organism: Staurois parvus (assembly GCF_062004578.1). Lineage (NCBI taxonomy): Eukaryota > Metazoa > Chordata > Amphibia > Anura > Ranidae > Staurois > Staurois parvus. The sequence goes on from NW_028317969.1 coordinate 3,403,809, forward strand.
TACTATTTATTTGCAAAATTTTATAAGAAAAACACTTTTTTTCAAAATTTTTGGACATTTTCATTTACATAGCAAAAAAAAATAAAAATCCCAGTGGTGAATAAATAACACCAAAATAAGGCTTTATCTGTCTCAAAAAAACGCTAAAAAATTCATATGGGTACAGTGTTACATGACCTCTCAATTGTCATTCAAAGTGTGATAGCACTGAAAGCTGAAAATTGGCCTGGACAGGAAGGGGGTAAAAGTGTCTGGACTTGAACAAACATTTTTTCCCCTCTATGCCAGGAGATACAATGTATATCCTCCATTCCTAGAGAGAGAAAAAAAACCCAAGATGACTGATCACTATGATAGGCAATCAGAGGCTATCACAGCAATCATGCGACCCGGAATCGGGAGTCCCGGGTCCTGATCATTAAAATGGGACACGGGCTCTCAGTGACCCCCCCGGTCTTTGTGCTGGGAGCGCACTGTGCGGAGCGATCCCAGCAGAAGAGAGGTACGCCAATATGTGGCCCCATGGAAAAAAGCCCAGTTCTGTGAGGCCGGATATTTGTGTGATGTCGGCGTGAAGGGGTTGCGGTATGTGTATTATTTGAAGTTGAATTGTTAATAAAAGGCTGCGATGGCCATTTTATTGCTTTTTTATGTTTCTTTCTCCTTTATTTGTATAAGTAAGAGGTGAGGGAGTTTGGATTAGTAGCTATTGGTTTTAGTTTGGGGGACATCTATTCTACACTAGTCAAGGTGGCAACCCTAAACAGGCTGTGAACGACGGACGGGCCGACGGGGAATGATCTCCTGTGACTTGCATTCCACATGCACTGGGTGGATGGCGTGATCAGGGGTGGACTGACCATTTGGAAACTCGGGCACTGCCCGAGGGCCCGGGGTCAGTAGGGGGCCCCATGAGATTCCCCTGGTACCTTTTTCATAGGCTTTTTTGAGTTTGGGCAAGGACAAAGGGGCCCCATGATCCCCTATTGCCCGGGGGCCCCATGAGTTGTCAGTCCGCCCCTGGGCGTGATTAATAACAGGCGCTGGGCGGGCTAAAACACACCTTCAAACACTGCAGAACATGTTCAGTTGAATGTGACTACTACTAGACGTACCATGACCTGGATACACGACAACCTTCACAGATACCGGCAGCAATAAAAGCCTGACAAGAGTTTAACACTTTCCTATTTCAAGAGAAAAAAAAGCAAAACTTTGGTTAATGAAGCCGCAGTGTAAGGATGAGGTCTTATTGTCAAGGTTACTGAAAACTGAATGATAAGATCGCTTTCACTTTCTTTCTTTGTAACAAAGAGGTCAGAGGAGCTGACCCTGAGCTCTGAAACTCAAACCTTTGAGATACACACAATATAATGATAACATTGTTACCCCTGCAGCCCTGCCACACATTACATTCAAACACTCACAATCCACTTACTGAAAGTGAAACTCAAGTCCAAAGGATTTATTTGCTGAGGGTTCTCCCCTCATTTCCTGTTCCAAGTGTCACCGTAACAGGAAGCAAAGTGAAGTCTCCCTGGTGGAGACACCAGCAGAGATGAAAAATTTGAAGCTCTGCCTCAAATCCTTGTTTCTATTCATGTAATCCCAGACAGACTCCATGATGTTGAGATCAGGGCTCTGTGGAGACCAAACCATCACTTTACACTGAAGATAGTTCTTAACCACTTGCAAACCATGCTATAGTCAAATGACGGCTACTACGTGGTTGTCCAGTCCTGGGAGGGCGTCATATGACACCCTCCCAGAACGCGCCTTCCCGCGCGGCCCCGGGAGCGCGCACCAGGCGATCTCCGTGACACAGCTGATCGCATGATGTTTTAAAAGGCCAATCACTGCTGCCTTTTACCACGTGATCAGCCTTGTCCAATAACAGCAGATCACCGGTAAATGCAGTTGCCGGTTATCGGCTGCACTTTCCTCACGCTGCACTTTCCTCAGTGCCACCCACCTGTGCCCATCAGTGCCACGCACCTGCTCCCATCAGTGCCCATAAGTGCCACCCACCTGTACCCAGCAGTGACCCCCATCAGTGCCACCCTTCAGTGCCCAGCAGTGTCGCCAGTCAGTGCCATCAGTCAGTGCCACCCATCAGTACCACCTATCAGTGCCTATCAGTGCCCATCATTGTTGCATATCAGTGTAGCATCATCAGTGCCAGCTCATCAGTGCCCATCAGTGCTGCCTATTCGTGCCACCTATCAGTGCCGCCTATCAGTGCTGCCTATCAATGCCCATCAGTGCTGCCTATCAGTTTTTTTTCTCTCTTTTTTGGTTTATTTGAAAAAAAACAAAACACCCAGAGATGAGTACACACCACCAAAGGAAAGCTCTATTTGTGTGAAAAAAATTATGAAAATGTCATATGGGTACAATGTTGCACGAGTGCGCAATTGTCATTCAAAGTGCAACAGCGCTGAAAACTGAAAATTGACCTGGGCAGGAAGGGGGTATAAGTGCCGGTAGAAAAGTGGTTAATGACATTTGCTGCATGTTTGGGGTCGTTGTCTTGCAGCGGAAAAAATGTGGGTCCAATCACACGCCTCCCTGATGGTATGGCATGATGGATAAGTATCTAGACATTGCAATCGTTATGAAATTTGTTTTGTTTTGTTTAGTTTTGTTTATTCATTTTCAACCTGTTTCAAATTTTTGCAATGGATTCAAAGTATTCAAATCAAATTCAAAAATACCAAATCAATCCAAATTAATTGTTAAAAATAGATGGTTCTATTCTATTCAAAATGTGAATTTTGGAAGACGACTATATTCTATTTTATTCTATTCTACTATGTTCTATGCTATTTTATTATTTTCCATTCCATCCTTTTCTGTTCTATTCATTTACCTTCTATTCTGTTTTACTCCATTCTTTTCTATTCTATTTTATTCTGTTCTTTTCAAAATTTTGAAAGAAAACTATATCTATTCTATTCTTTTCTATTTTATTACTTTATGTTCTATTCCTTTATTTTCTATTATATTCTCTTATTTTCTATTCTATTCTGTTATGTTTTATTCTTTTCAAAATTTGAATTTCGGAAGACAGCTATATTCTTTGTATATTCTATTCTATACTTTTCTTTTCTATTCCTTTATTTCTATTTTTTTTTTATCCTTTTATTTCCTATTCTATTCCATTTATTTTCTATTTATTCTATTCTTTTTGTTGTCTATTCAATTTTGTTCTGTTCTATTCTTTTCAAAATTTTGGAAGACAGCTATATTGTAATACACACAGTCTTTGAAGGAAATCAGCAATAGTCAGCAATATGTTTACATTTCAAATTTGTTTTCAAATTCATTTCAAATTCAATAAATCGTTTACAGGCAGTTGAGTTTACAGTCTTTTTTTGAACGCACCAAACTTGCGTTCAGGAGTAGATTTTATCAGCGTTTCAAACGCCTAATGCTTGTAAACGCAGTTAACCACATTTATAAGCATTTGCGTTTAGAAATGTTTTTTAACTGTTCCATATCCAGATGCTGTCCAGAGCCTTTTTTCATCATCAGAAATGCATGCAAAGCGTTTTCCGTGTATTCAAATGGACCCGGTACACCAGCGCAGTCAGTTCCAGGTTTCCCGTGAAGGATAAAATGGTAGAACGCGCCGCATTATGCTCATGATGGGATCCATAGTGAATACAACCAGAAAAGACAGGTCATCTCAACACATACTGCTCTCTCTGCTTCTCTATTTCTCTCAAAATGTCTGAAATAGTTAATTATTTACAATTTGCAGTACATTCTGGGCAGTTTGGAAGGTCTCCTGAGGTTCTCTTTTAAAAATGCTTCTAAACGCAAACGCACATAAATGCAGCTAAACTGGCCTTTTTTAACCTACGTTTTCCAGCAGTCAGTTTCCATCGTTCAGAAGAGTTTTCCAAACGCCCCGTCTACATGAGCCCTAAGTATCTGCCTGTATTTCCCAGTATTGAGGACACTATGGATCCTGACCAAATCTCCAACCCCATTTTCAGAAATGCAGCTCCAAACTAGCAAGGAATCTCCACCATGCTTCACTGATGCCTGCAGACATTTATTGTTACCGCTCTCTAGCCCTTCCTGAACAAACTGCCTCCTGCTACAGCCAAATATTTCCGTTTTTGACGCATCAGTTAAGAGTACCTGCTGCCATTTTTCTGCACCCCAGTTCCTATGTTTTTTATGCATATTTGATTTGCTCAGCCTTGTTTCTGTGTTGGAAGTATGGATTTTTGGCTGCAACTCTTCCATGACGAAATCTTCTGAGCAGACTTCCCTGGACAGTAGATGGGTATACTTGGGCCCTACTGGATTTTGCCAGTTCTGTGTTGATGGCACTGCTGGACACCTTCCGATGTTGAAGGGAAGTAACCATTATGTGTTTTTCATCTGCTGAATTAAGTTTCCTTGTCTGACCACTGCGTCTGTGCTCCTCAATGTTGCCCGTTTCTTTGTACTTCTCCAAAAGACCTTGAACAGTACATCTTGAAACCCCAGTCTGCTTTAAAATCTTTTGACTGGAGGAGACCTTGCTGATGCAGTATAACTACCTTGTGACCTTGTGTCTTGTTGCTGTGCTCTGTCTTGCTATGGTGTATGACCTGTGACATGAAACTGTCTTCCACAACCTCACCTTAGTAGCAGAGTTTGCCTGTTCCACACCCAGTTTTAAGCCTCCTACACAACTATTTCTGTTTCAGCTAATGACGGCGTTTCAAAATACATGTGAAATTGATGATCATTAGAATCTGCTTGGTATAATTGGTTCATCATACACTTGATTCTAAACCTACAAAATCCCTGAAGTATACAAGGTGTGCAAGTGTAAGAATTGATACTAGTTTGAGGCTAAAGGGTAGTAACACCAAATATTGATTTGATTTAGAGTTTCCTTCTGTCGCGCACATTGCATTTTGTAAATTGATAAAAACAAGCAATTAAAATGTATGTTTTTGAAAGCATTCCTACTTTTACACCTGCTTAAAACTTGTGCACAGTATATATATATTTTTGTTTTTTGTTTTTTTTTATATTTTTTTTTAACTTAGACCTTTCACATTCTGAGGGGCTCCAGGGTTTCTGTCTGCTATGGAGGAAACAAATGTTTTCTCAGATTTTTCTGGAGGCTTTTTTAGAGCTGTGGGTAGTCTCCATTCCCAGACCCACAGTTACCTGGTAGTCAGACCTCATTATTAGTCTCAGCTGTCCTCAGGCCTTTATAAATCTGAGGTGACTGATGCTCAGTTCCCTTTCTCTCTGGTGTGGGAACCTGCTGCTGGGTGAAAAGACTGAGTGCTGACAGAACACAAAAAAGATACAAGAGCTACCCATTAGGGTGTACAATTCGTCAGGAACAGACTTGAGTTTAGATAATGGCCCAGCCCACATGGAAGAAAAATATATTTGAAACATATTTTAAAAATATTCTTCCCAAATATATTAACATATATTCAATATATTTCAAAATATATTTCAATAAAAAAAATTACATATATATATATATATATATATATATATATATATACACACATTCTGCATGTTGAAATGCATTTTTATTACAAAATACAATTCAAATATACTGTATGTCTTTAAAACTACAAATCTACATTTTTGGAATGCATTTACAAATATATGTATGATATACGTTAAGATGTTTTTTTATATGTTAAAAAAAATCTGAAGAATATATTTAAAACATATATATTTTTAAAAATATATATTTTTTAAATATATTCTTCAGATTTTTTTTAACATATAAAAAAGCAATTTTAACATATACATTTACATATATTTGTAAATGCTTTCCAAAAATGTAGGTTTGTATTTTTAAAGACATACAGTATATGTATTTTTAAACATATTTTTAGTATATTTTGTAACGAAAAGCGAATTTCAACATGCAGTGTATATATATATATATATATATATATATATATTTATTGAAATACTGACAAAATATACTGTATGTCTAAATAATATATTTAAAAAATATAGTTTTTTTAATATATTCTTCAGATTTGTTTTAACATATAAAAAAGTAATTTTAACATTTATATTTACATATATTTGTAAATGCATTCCAAAAATGTAGATTTGTATTTTTAAAGACATACAGTATATTTGAAATTTTTAAAAATAGTTTTCATATATTTTGTAACAAAAAGTGAATTTAAACATGCAGTATATATATATGTATATATATATATATATATATACCTATATATATATATATATATATATATATATATTGAAATACTGACAAAATATACTGTATGTCTGAATAAATTGTAAGCTCGAAAGAGCAGGGCCCTCAAACCCCTCATGTATTGTTTTGTTACTGTATTGTCTCATATACTGTCTCCCACTATAATGTACAGTGCTCAAACCTTTTGGCGCTATATAAATACTGTATAATAATAATATATTTAAAAAATATAGATTTTTTAAATATATTTTTCAGATTTTTCTTAACATATAAAAAAGTAATTTTAATATTTATATATATATATAAATATTATTATATATAATTATATATATAATTTTTTATTGAAATATATTGATTATGGCCGAAATTGTAGCATTTCAAATATATGTCAATATATTTGGGAAGAATATTTTTAAAATATATTTCAAATATATTTTTCTTAAATATGGGAGACAGATGTTTTGTTTTATCCTAGGCACTTTTACAACCCCATCCTGTGTTGAAACTGTCTTTGTTTGCGACCTTGCTGGGTAAAAGTACAAGACGAACCCACTTGGACTGTCCCTGTCTTCTGCATGTTTTATTGCTGCCAATACCAGTTGAGCTTTTTCCCCTTATAGTAATTATAATTAATTTACTTGATAATTACTTGTTATTTACTTGATGTGTTAAGCTGTTTTGTCAGTTTATTGCTTCAGGAAACTGTTGGATGATGAGTCTCGCCTCACCAGGGGGAACACAAAGACATTTCTGTCAGAACCTCAAAGCTATTTCTTGTCCTGGAGGAGATTCTGCTGGAATAGGACACTTTTAGCATAAAACCGACTGTGAGGACAATAATATCATACTGCTAGATGGAAATTCAGTCGTGTTTTGGGGGGGGGAAGGTAATTGCCGTTTTTAGGAGAATCAATGTGATCAACGTCATTGCATCTGCACCCTGGGGCAAGATGGTCACATTTCATTGTAAAATCTTGGCAGGTGTTTCTTGCCATCCGTGGGGTGGATGTTGTAAAAGTAGTTGGAGAAGATTCATTTTAGATCGCAGTTGGACCTAGCTTCTAACCAGAGTTGGCTTGTAACTCTTGCTGATTTGGAAAGACAGTCCCTCTCTCAAAACTGAATTCCTTGTTCTCTTTCCTTCACACCTGCCCATCTTTTAGGTTTATCACCCCTTGTCTCCCACATGAAAGAAAAATATATTTTAAATATATTTTAAAAGTACATTCTTAATATATTCTTCTAAAATATATTGACATATATTTCAAATACTACAATTTTGGCCATATTCAATATATTTCAAAAATATATTTCAATATATTTGTGAATATATTATTAAAAATATATTTCCATATATTTGTGAATATATTATTAAAAATATATGCAGAACACATGCTGCAATCAGGGGCGTATTTACCACAAGGCAAACAAGGCATATGCCTAGGGTGGCATCTTTCAGGGGGGCAGCGGCATTTTTCAAAAGAAAAAAGAAGGGATGGAAGAAGAGGCACACATAGCATAGGGACCAGATGGGACCTGAGAGAGGCTGCAGGCTGCTTGATGGTGTATGCAGAGCCTGACTCTTGTTCCCGGGGATGTCCGGAGCTGTGAAGGTATCTTCTCTTTTGCTGGGGTGGGGGGGAGTTGCCAGTGTATGGGGGGCCGGTGGCAGTGGAAGGCTCTCTCGGGTGGGAGTGAAGGGGTGGGGGGCTGGGGTGTTGTTGGTCAATGTCAGGCACTTTTCATGGGGGAGGGGGGTGTTGGTTGGTGTCAGGGTCTCTCCGTGGGAAAGGAGGGAGACGATTTTTGTGTTGCCTAGGGCAGCACGAAACCTAAATACACCACTGGCTGCAATATATCTCAAAGTGTAATTTGAAATGCATTTACAAGTGTATTTAAAAATCTATGTTTAAATGCATTTTTTAGATATTCAAATATATATGGAAAATATATTTTTGAAAAATATATTTTTAAATATGTCTTTGGAAAATATATTTTAATTTACATTTTTGGAATACATGTTAAAATATATTCGTGTAGGCCAATATATTGTAAATATATGTCGCATGTATTATTTTTTTTTTCTAAATATATTGAAAATATATTTCTCTTCCATATGAGCTACCAAGGTATGTTTCTAAACTTCCTAGGAGGAAGGGAGAACAGCGGCGCTTTCTGAGCGTAGTAGTAATTAAAGTGATGTTTAATAAAAAGATCATGTAACAACTCGCAAAAGAAGTACTTGAACAACGCACATCACTAATAAGCCATCCCTCGCCGAATGGTCCAGACTGCGGTGTCTGTCCAAAGGTGCACAGTCAGGCTGGGCAGGCAGGTAGACTCAAGGTCCTGGACTTCCATCGCTTGAAGTGGTGACATCATTGGATCCAGGGGCAGAGGAGAGGCTGCTTAGCGGCATCTTGTTACGTGATATTTTTATTAACCACTTCCAGTCTGGACACTTTCACCCCCTTCCAGTCCGGACACTTTCACCCCCTTCCAGTCCGGACACTTTCACCCCCTTCCAGTCCAGACACTTTCACCCCCTTCCAGTCCGGACACTTTCACCCCCTTCCAGTCCGGACACTTTCACCCCCTTTCTGTCCAGGCCAATTTTCAGCTTTCAGCATTATCACACTTCGAATGACAATTGTGCGGTCATGCAACACTGTACCAATATGAATTTTTTAGCTTTTTTTTGAGACAGCTAAAATTTTATTTTGGTGGTATTTATTCACCAATGGGAATTTTATTTTTTTTTTGCTATATGAAAAAGTCCAAACATTTTGAAAAAAAAGTGGTTTTCTTATAAAATTCCCATTACTTCCTATTGCTGCTGGTGTCACCTGCAATGCTTAACAGGCTCTCCCATCCCTCTGGGGAGCCCAGGACTTTGGAAAATGGCTTCAGCATGGCAAATGGGAGCACCGTTGAATTAACCCATAAGTAAAGAGGACTTTGCCATTCATGGGTTAAGGGTGTCTTTCCCCTGCTACTGTAGCCAGGAGAGTAGCAAATCAAGCATGGTCTGCGAAGCAGCAAGCATGACCCCTGATATCTTGATCAAGAGTTTCTGTCACTTTCCCTTGATTTTACATAGGAAGCTTGTACACCCCTGTCACCCACCAAATGCAGATGCATGCTTACAGAGATCATGTATATGTAAAGAGAGATTGCGTCATACATGTGGGGTATCATTGGAGTGCATACTTCAAGGTGAGCTCTAAATTAGTCATCTTAACTTTAAAACATCAACTGTGGTCAATTTTGTAGTTTTTCGCCATTTCATGGGCATGTGCAATTTTAAGCTTTGATTTGTATCCTATCTCTGTACTCAAAGTAACCCAAAAAAATTGCTTATATTGTGTGACATAATACATTTGCATCTGCCACAAGGCCTCTTTCAGAAAATATATAATTGTTTTGGGGTTTAAAGAAATTTAAAAAAAATGCAGATTTTGTGCAAAATAATAAAAAATGACCCCAGTAGAAACGTTGTAAAATATAAATATATTATATGGTCAAACTTTTGAGTTCCACTCACCCTGTCCGCTCACAAAAACTGTAGCTGCTGACTTTTAAAAAACAGCCACTCACCTGTCCCTCGGTCCTGCGATTTGTCCCCCGCAGCCCGTTTCACCGGCCGTCCTGTATTCTAGGAGGCATCTTCAGTGTGGGCACCCGGCTGTGACAGCTAGCAGCTTCACAGCCGGGTACCCACTGCGCATGCGCGAGTAGCGCTGCACTTCATGGATGATCCTGTAGTCTTCTGGGACCTGTCATGTGTCCCAAAAAGACTCCAGGGAGGGAGGGAGGACACCTTCCGCTTCCGATCGCCTAGGCCCTAGGCGATCAGACCAGAAGTGGGAGTGGGTACCAGTCAAATTTGAGTACCCGCTCCCACCCCTGCCCCCCAAAGGTGCCAATCCTTAATGGGGAGCAGTCCTTAAAGCGGAACGTCCCCTTTTGGGTGGAGCTCCGCTTTAAGTACAGATGTTCCCAGTGAAGGGAATTGTTGATACTACAATATACAATGACATTTTAGACAATTGTACACTTCTAGTAAAGTCTGGAGTAAGGGAAAAAGAAACCTAGATAGAGAGCCGACATGACGGGATCAAAATAGATTTTGGATTGATAGGAGTTTTTAGGTATGTTTTAACCTCTTCCCCACCGCCCTATGGTAGAACTTCTGCTACAGGGTGCCAGGGCTGTGCAAAATCACGTATATATACTGTATAAACGTGATTTGCATTCTCAGGTAGGGGGCACGCACATGCTGCTCTACCCGCACTGCCACTGGCAGCTACGGATGTAAATCACTGGGTCCAGGCATGGAGACCGCCGTGTAGAACTGACAGGGGAGAGACCTGTGTGTAAACACAAATCTCTCTCCTGCCAGCAAGAACATGCTGGCAGGAGAGAGTCAATGTCAGTTAGTCAGTTCCCACCAAGTGTCAGAATGTCCACCGCAGTCCTGCTATAAGTCACTATTCACCGCCATTACTAGTATAAAAAAAAAATAAAATAAAAATTCTAGTATATACACCGCCATTTGTAGACGCTATAACTGTCATGTAAACCAATTAATTTACATGTATTGGGAAAAAAGAATATGAAAGCATCTAGCACTAATGGTGAACCCACTCCATATCACAATAAACATAACAAAAGTGCTGCGCTATATAAATTGAATAATGTAGTAAGTATATGTGTCTGAAGATCAAAAACAATCAACCCATATACAATCTGATACAGTAGCCCATAAATGTTGCTATATTACAAAATGATGAAAATATATGAACAATATGACATGTGCTATCATAAATAGTAGTAACTCAATAAATAGTCCAAATAAATGAAGAGGAAGTCCTTAATTCAATATCTTTCAGTGCAAAAAAGTGCTCAGTGGCATAAAAAGCTGCACCCCACAATTAGTATGAACCGCAGTCCTAAATTGAGTGAAGTGACATCCCAATGTGGAAATAAGACATCCATGAAATCCTTCACCGCTATGCACTCAGCAGAACTTAAATAAAACAGGCTTGTAGTAAAAATCCTCCAAGGTATGCATATCTCCTCCTTGAAAGGCTGGTACGTAATCTTCCAGTGATGTGTCCTAAAAAGGAGAGCTCACCACACGGAGCCCAAGATGGAGGTATATAGTGTAGTATTTATTGACTTTGTTGAAAACAAGAATAATCCATGTGAAACAAAGAAACAAGCGGCTGCACTCACAAAGATGGCCTCGACGGCGTGACGTCAGTATGTAGGCTCCTCCCTCCCCTCCTCTCCTACCCTGACTTCTTCAGGGTAGGGAACCATGTGACGCCCACACATTTTTATAGAGCCCTCAGCATGTCAATCACCAGCCACACCAATCGGAAACAAAACCAGTTATAAACTTCATGCCTTACCCTGAAGAAGTCACGTGATTAGTGACGCAACGCATCAGGCGGAGCCTGCGCAAACCGGAGTGAATAGTGAGAGGAACCATTTTTGTTGAGGGAGTTTGATGCCTGCTTTCAATCTTTCCTTGTGAGTTTAATTTTAATTGAATAAAGCAGATTTATTTTATGGAGTTGCACTATGGATTGTTCTTCCTTACCTTGAGCACATACTATCCCATTAAGAAAGTTGGAGCTCGGTCTTTTAAAGGGCCAGCATTAACGAAGTAGCCACACTAGTCAGCAGTGGGTAAGCAGAAGTCGACCATCATTTATGACCTTTTTTTGTAGGTCTAGGAAGGAGGTAAGTTCATGGTACACTTATTCGGTGATGGGAAACACCATACAGTAGTTAGGCACGGTGAAATACTATGAACACTGGATCATTTTATTTTGATGCACGTGTCTATAGTTTTTCTTTTATGTGAGTGCAGATGCTTAGTTTACTTAGAGTTTTGGTTCATCCTAAATGGTGTTGCACTACGGAATATTTTCTGTTTTTTATACACGGTTTTAAGTCAAGACGTAAAGAAGATATAGTGTCTGGTAGGAGTTTCACATGGGTCACAATTTGGAGGATACACAATTCATTGAAAAGTATATTTGACCTATTATAATCTGTAGGTCAAACCTTAAGCTGAGCAGGGAGTGAATCCGTAACACATGCACGGTGTGAAATTTATGATGAGATTGCAATACCAGGACTTTTTTTACATGTTGGATTGGACTATTGCTATTTGATCGATTGAGGATTGCATTTATTGTTTGTTTAAAATTTTCCAAGTTAATAGGGAGATCAGGCACTGCCCGAGGGCATAGGGTCAGTAGGGGGCACCATGAGATGCCCCTGGTACCTTTTTCATAGGCTTTTTTGAGCTTGGGCAAGGACACAGGGGCCCCATGATCCCCTATTGCCCGGGGGCCCCATGAGCTGTCAGTCCGCCCCTAGGGGAGATAGCACACCACATGTTTGTTTATTTAAAAGAGTGTTGGTCTGCAGTCATAGGAACAAAAGAATCTTAAATACCCTAGTCAAGTTTATGATAACAGTTTGGGGAAGGTCACTTTTTGTTCCAACCTGACTGTGTTCCTGTGCACAGTGGCAGCTCCGTAAAGATATGGTTTTACCAGCTTGGAGTAGAGGAACCAGGGGAGGACTGACAACTCATGGGGCCCATGGGCAATAGGGGATCATGGGGCCCCTGTGTCCTTGCCCAAACTCAAAAAAGCCTATGAAAAAGTTACCAGGGGCATCTCATGGGGCCCCCTACTGACCCCAGGCCCTCGGGCAGTGCCCGAGTTTCCAAATGGTCAGTCCGCCCCTGAGAGGAAATCAAGTGGCCTACACAAAGCCTTGACCTTAACCCTACTGAACTTCTTAGGGAAAATTTGGAACCCTAATTAGGAGTCATGTCTTTTCTTATGTCAGTACACAGGGATTTTTTCCAGCAGGAATGCAGGGGAATTCAGTTCTGGCACCTCGATTAAGCACGAGATTGTGTGAAACGCGTTAACAGGTCCTGTATTCATGTCCTGGTGTTTTGTGTGTCCTATGGATCAATAAATACACACTATATTCATCTGTCCTCCGGTGTGCGGCTGACTCTTCTTCCTATTGCATCGTGTGTGGTGGCGAGTCAGAGCCTGCTCCTGTTGTGGATTGATCTGGATTGTTTTCCTGAGCGGTATACCTTTGTTCTTTGAACGACAAGGGGTGATGGGGTATGCTGGAGGGTGTATTGATGCTTCCTGTTGGGGGATCTATTGTCGCTGGAGGGATCTATTTTTTCAGAGGGGTCTATTGTTGGTGGTAGAGATCTATTTTTGCAGGGGGTCTAATGTTGAAAAGGAATCTACTATTGAGAAAGGGGCTATTGTTAGCTGCTGGAAGGTCTATTGATGCTGGCTTCCGGGAGACCTATTGGTGGGGGTCTTTTGTTGCGAGGTGATCTATTGTTACTGGGGGGGGGGGCTATTGTTGCTGGCTGCAGAGGATCTATTTTACTGCTTTTCTTCCATACAAATTTCTTAGCACCAAAAATGATACTTGGTTCTGTATTCTCTAAAAGGGGCAGCACTGGGAGGTGGGGTGAAACCAAAGGATGGTCCTCAGAGGTGGGTAGACAGCAAAGACAAGGGATGACTCTGAAGGGGGGATTACCTGCACCTATTCTCTGTAACAAAAAAAAAAGCCCTGTCAGTACCTGACCTCACAAAATTTTTTGTTTGGCTGAATGGACAAATTCCCGCAGACACAGACAGTTGTAGCTGTAAGGCTAGGTTCACATCTGTGTGGGTGGTGCCGCTGAGGATCCACACGGAAAATCCATGCAACCGCACCACCCGTACAGAGGAATGCAGACCCGCGGATGGGTGCCATTAGTTCTACTGGTACGCTGCCCGCACTGGAAAATGCAACCGTACTGGGAACTGAGGTTCCCGTGAGGGCTGCGTTTTCAGAAAAAGTGCAGGGACTTCTCTGCATGTCACGGGCACGGGAGTCCATTCAAATGAATGGGCTCTCATGCCCGTGCAAAACGCAGCCCGCACGGCCGCATATATGTGAACCAGGGCTAAAGGGGGAAGGGGGGACACTCCATAAAAATGCCCAAGGTTTTGGAATGGGATGTCTAACAAGCTCATATACTGTACATGTGACAATTAGGTGTCTCCAAACCTTTGGCCAGACAATGTATAATAAATGTACGATTTTACTGCAATGTTTATCTTGTGCTTGAAAGGAAATGTTTCCCTATTGCACGTTGCCTGGCTATCATGCTATTATTTTAATCTCAATACTTAGAGCTGCCTTTCTTAAGCTTTTCAACACAAAGGAACCCTTGAAATAAGTTTTTGGCTCGGAACCCCTGCTAAAAATTGCTATATCTGCATCTCATGATACATTAATAGTCACTGGGAAGAATTACCACCTTCCAGAAAGCTAAAAAGATAAATGGTGTCAGTGGGAACTTATATAAGAAACAGAAATTGCTTGTTGCTCAAGGAAGCCCTAGCAACCTCTGGAGGAACCCTGGTTGAGAGACCCTGACTTAGAGTCACAACCCAGAACAATTATAAAAATAAGGACTTCTGACTTTTTTCTGACTTTCCCGATCTGCATGCTTTTTTCCTGGTTTATGGCTCAGAAGGTATTGCATACCTTCTAACTTTCTGGGATGAGAAAGAGGGACACCTCTGAGCACAAACTATGTAGGCAAAGGACACACCTCTGCTATGCCTCCAGTTACGTGGACAATAAATAACTAAAGTATTTCCGAATGCATATAAATTCAGTTCTATGGTAACACAGCAAAAAAGTGTGCTTAGTATACGATCACATTTATTTCTTTGTTTTTCTAGTAAAGTAACATACCATAAAAGTACCTTTACTTGTAGTTTTAATTTGGGGATGGTTGCAACTGTTGGTGCAATTTACACATCTTTGTCAGATAGATAAATAATCAAACCCTCTGGTGCCCAACTTTTGGTCTGAGGGACACATTCTGCGCTTTGGTGCTTGCCATGCAGCCCTTGGACCCCAAAAGTCAGCAGTAGGAATTTTGTAAAGGGGATGTAATGGCAGTGAATTTTAGCAGTCTTATGTACTGTATTCCCAGTCTCTGACTACCTCCTGCAACATGTTTCCAACCACAAATGCACATCAAAAATTTCTGCCCATTCCATGTTGTAAGTCCGCAGTAGGGATGAAAAAATACACTAAATTGCCAAAAGTATTGGTCGGCCTGCCTTTACACGCACATGAACTTTAATGGCATCCCAGTCTTAGTCCGTAGGGTTCAATATTGAGTTGGCCCCGCCCTTTGCAGCTATAACAGCTTCAACTCTTCTGGGAAGGCCGTCCACAAGGTTTAGGAGGGTGTCTATGGGAATGTTTGGCAGTACCAACACCAAGTGCATTCAAGCAAATGAGGCCACACCACAACCACCCAACAAGTGTGACATCTATGAAGCTAAAACATATTACCTCCTCACTGCCTATCAAATGCCTCTGAAAAAAAAGATTTGACACAGATTGCTTTTCAGAGACACAACAGTGACTGCCGCTAGTGTAAACATAAAAAAATCTTTACAAATGCATGAAAATGTGCATGCGGAGCTGCACACTGAATGCAGGTATTGCGATGTAAAGGGGACCTAAAGGACATTGTTTATAATATTTACCTAGAATTCCAATAAAAGGGAAATGGAATGGTCTGATTTTCTTGTTAAATTATGTTTAAGTTATGTTTTTTCACATTTTATATTGCATTCTTCTTTAACTGAAAACTTAAAAGAAAAAAGTTTGTGTAGAGTGTAATTTACTATGCCAGTTCTAATTATCAAATGTATTTTAGGCATTAGTAATGTCAGAGACAGTGCATATGCAAATGAGTTTTTACATATTCATAATGCCGTACTTATTTTTTTCCCCATTCATTTTTGACATCGAATACGACTGCTGTTTACGGTCTCCATGGTGACAGCTGAGCAGGACAGCAAGCATCCGCATCATAACTATCATAAAATGAGTGCGCGTGCTAGCGTCACGCCAAACATACGAGTGTTTACCAGCTGTGCGTTTGTGTGTTTTCATGCATCATAACAATGAGTGGTCCCCCGAGGCTGTCTAGGAAAGCATAATTAATTTCAAACCACACGTGGGAAGGCACAGACATGATATTATGCTCTAGACAACATCTAGAGGAGAAGGATGAAAAGCTCTGAAGTGTATGGAAACTCCAACAATTAACTTCTCCAGTTTACTTCTCTTTGGTCTCATAAATATTCCATTGAAAGTGTTTTGTTATAGAAGTGCCTGTTGATCCTGCCAGTTAACGTGCCAGCTGATATCTTCCTGTGTTTCCTGCAATCTATACACTCACCAGCCACTTTATTAGGTACACTTTGCTAGTACCGGGTTGGGCCCCCTTTTGCCTTCAGAACTGCCTTAATTCTTCCTGGCATAGATTCACAAGGTGTTGGAAACATTTTGGATTTTGGATATTAGGTACACCTAATTTGGTTTTTGGATATTAGGTACACCTTGCTAGTACTGGGTTGGACCCCCTTTTGCCTTCAAAACTGCCTTAATTCTTCCTGGCATAGATTCACAAGGTGTTGGAAACATTTTGGTTTTTGGATATTGAGTACACCTTGCTAGTACCGGGTTAGACCCCCTTTTGCCTTAAGTACTATCTTAATTCTTTGTGGCATAGATTCAACAAGGTGTTGGAAACATTTTTTTTTTGGATTTTGGATATTAGGTACACCTAATTTGTTTTTTGGATATTAGGTCCACCTTGTTAGTACCGGGTTGGACCCCCTTTTGCCTTCAGAACTGTCTTAATTCTTCCTGGCATAGATTCACAAGGTGTTGAAAACATTTTGGTTTTTGGATATTAGGTACACCTTGCCAGTACTGGGTTGGACCTTCTTTTTCCTTCAGAACATCTTTAATTCTTCATGGCATAGATTCACAAGGTGTTGGAAACATTTTGGTTTTTGGATTTTGGATATTAGGTACACCTTGCTTGTACCGGGTTGGACCCCCTTTTGCCTTCCAAACTTACTTAATTCTTCGTGGCATAGATTCACAAGGTGTTGGAAACATTTTGGTTTTTGGATTTTGGATATTAGGTACACCTAATTTGGTTTTTGGATATTAGGTACACCTTGTTAGTACCGGGTTGGACCCCCTTTTGCCTTCAGAACTGCCTTAATTCTTCCTGGCATAGATTCACAAGGTGTTGAAAACATTTTGGTTTTTGGATATTAGGTACACCTTGCCAGTACTGGGTTGGACCTTCTTTTTCCTTCAGAACATCTTTAATTCTTTGTGGCATAGATTCACAAGGTGTTGGAAACATTTTGGTTTTTGGATTTTGGATATTAGGTACACCTAATTTGGTTTTTGGATATTAGGTACACCTTGCTAGTACCGGGTTGGACCCCCTTTTGCCTTCAGAACTTCCTTAATTTTTCATGGCATAGATTCACAAGGTGTTGGAAACATTTTGGTTTTTGGATTTTGAGCCATATTGACATGAGTTGCTGTTGCATTTCTATCACCTTGAACCAGTCTGCCCATTCTCCTCTGACATCAACAAGGCATATTCGTCCACACAACTTCCGCTCACTGGATATTTTCTCTTTTTTGACAATGCTGCTCTTCCATAGATACAATATAGTGAGCGAACATTGTCATCCCTGGACAAGACATGTTTTACTGGCAGGATCACCAAGTGAATATAAAAAAGAGAAACTGCAAAAAAAAAACTGGTAAGTTGCAATATATCCACTTGCCAACCAGTTACATATCCGCTACATCACCCGTCTTCAAGTGGTTGTACCAGAACCATTATTAATCTCTTGCCGACCGCGCATAGCCGAATGACGGCTTCACCGCGGCCGGCCAGTTCTGGGTGGACATCATATGACGTCCTCCCAGAACGCGCTCTCCTGCGCGCCCCAGGGGGCGCGCACCCGGCGATCTCCGTGATCGCTGTGTCCTACGGACACAGCTGATCACGTGATGTGGTAAAAGGCCAATCACAGCGGCCTTTTACCACGTGATCAGCGGTGTCCAATGACACGCTGATCACAGGGAAATGCAAGTGCCGGTTCTCGGCTGCACTTTCCTCACGCTGTCAGATCGTGAGGAAAGTACTGCCGAGAACCGGCAGTTGTCAGAGCAGGGATCGGCACCGATCATCAGGGCACTGATGATCAGTGCCCTGATGATCGGTGCCCAGCAGTG
Source organism: Staurois parvus (assembly GCF_062004578.1). Taxonomy (NCBI): domain Eukaryota; kingdom Metazoa; phylum Chordata; class Amphibia; order Anura; family Ranidae; genus Staurois; species Staurois parvus. The sequence continues at coordinate 3,422,224 of NW_028317969.1, forward strand.
ACACCCGTAAGTTCCGCCCAGCAGTGCGCCCACTAGCTCCGCCCACCCGTGCCCAGCAGTGCACCCACCTGTGCCCAGCAGTGCCCCCACCTGTGCCCAGCAGTGCACCCACCTGTGCCACTCTGCAGTGCCACCTACCTGTGCCCAGAAGTGCCACCTACATGTGCCCAGCAGTGCCACCCACCTGTGCCCACCCACCTGTGCCCATCAGTGCCACCCACCTGTGCCCACCAGTGCCACCCACCTGTGCCCACCCACCAGTGCTGCCCACCAGTGCCACCCACCAGTGCAGCCCAGCAGTGCTGCCAGTCAGTGCCCAGGGGTTGTGCCAGTCAGTGCCGCCAGTCAGTGCCCAGCAGTGATGACAGTCAGTGCTGTCTATCAGTACCCATAATCAGTGTCACCTATCAGTGCCGCCTATCAGTGCTGCATATCAGTGCCACCTATCCGTGACCCCTAATTAGTGCTGTCTATCAGTGCCGCCTATCCGTGCCACCTCATTAGTACTGCCTATCAGTGCCCTTTAGTGCTGCCTATCAGTGCCCATCAGTGCCGCCTATCAGTGCCCATCAGTGCTGCCTCATCAACGCACATCAGTGAAGGAGAAAAAATACCTGTTTGAAAAATTTTATAAAAGAAACAAATAAACTTTTTTTTTTTTTCAAATTTTTTGCAATTTTTTTATTTATAGCGCAAAAAGTAAAGCACCCAGTGGCGATTAAATACCACCAAAAGAAAGCTCTATTTGTGAGAAAAAAATGATCAAAATTTCATATGGGTACAATGTTGCATGACCGCGCAATTGTCAATCAAAGTGCGGCAGCGCTGAAAGCTGAAAATTGGCCTGGTAAGGAAGGGGGTATAAGTGCCTGGTAGGCAAGTGGTTAATGCAGACAGTTGGCTTTCTTAGTGATAGCAATCGAAGAGGCAAACTAGCAGCTTGATTGCTATTACAAGCAGGGGGAGAGGACGTCCCCCCTCTACTCTCACCTTCTGCGGTCCCAACTGACCAGCCTGCGCCACCGCCAGCTGATCATAGAGCCAAACAAAGACTAGATTGGCTTGGCTTGGCATACAATTTTTTATATTTCACAAAAATTGGGTTATGTATTGTGGGTTTTTTTGCATTAAAGTTCAAAAAACTGTATTTTTTCCCCAAAAAATTGTATTTGAAAAAGCTTCTGCACAAATACTGTGTGATATAAAAAAAATGCAAAACCCACCAAATTATTCTCTAGCTCCTCTGCTTTAAAAAAATATATATAATGTTTAGGGGTTCTAAGTGATTTTCTAGCAAAACAAAACTTGATTGTTTAATGTGAACAAAAAGTGCCAAAAAAAGCCTGGTCCGTATGTGGATATAGATTGATTATATGCCGCATATTTGGTTTTGGGTTTAGATATGCCTTAACCCTTAAACCTAGCCCTATACATCAACCTCATCGCTAAATAGAGCCTTTAAGATGAAGGAACTCCTAAACCTTCCTGCAAACCACAATTTAACCCCTAAAAGTTACCCTTAAAGGGCCGCACCACTCAACTCACATTACCGTTTTATGGTGGATGATGGAGAGACAAACCCCCTGTTTCTTCAGTATTTATGGGACTCTATTGGTGAGATCTCTGTGCTAAGTTCCTGGGTCCATTATGAGGAGTTCCAACCATCCCGGAGCTGAGTGACCAGTTCCATACATGCGGGGGTTAGGGGTTTCTACCATCCTTCCAATTTATGTGCCCATTATGAGGGAATGCACCCATCCCTGCAGTGAGTTCCCTTTGCACACCTGTCTTGACCATTACAAGGATTCCCACCATCCATGCACTGAGTTCCCTGCTCTGCACACTTGTCTTGACCATTACAAGGATTCCCACCAACCTTGTTCCCTGGTCTAGACACCCACAGTGTTCATTATAAGGAGCTCCCACCACCTCTGCGCTGAGTGACCAGATCTGTACACGTGAGGTGCTCATTGTGAAGGTTCCCACCATCCTTCCACTGAGCTCCCAGGTTTGCATACCTTCTGTACTCATTATGAGGTGTTCCCACCATCCCTGCACTAAGTACACACCTGCTGTGCCCTTTATGAGGGGCTCTGATCATCCCTAATGGCTTATTTATACACTTGGTATTGTGGAAAATCCAGTAAGAGGAATTGGAACACAAAGTTGGATGGCAACGCCCAAACTTTACAAGTGGCCTGAAACATAGCCAGGAATGATGGCAAAAGGAATCTTAGCACTGGACCTCCAAGACTTAACCCATTATGCTACACTTATGTCTAAAATATTATTATTGACAGCAGAATGACCCTGTTTAAGCTCAGTCTAGCTCGTAAACCTCCATTTGACCTCTAAATGCAGTTTTATAGCAAAATTTAACCTCTAAACATAACCCATAGCCCATTAACACTAACCCTTTACATGTGTTACTGTGCCATTCATTTTGAAGGATACTCCACTGTACTCTAAACCCCAGTCCATCAGTGCAACGCACCCTAAAATACAACATCAGTGCCCTAAATAGTTGCTGCTAAAACACTGTTAGTAACTTCACAAGTGTAGTGCAACAAACTAATATCTCATAAAAATTTATCAAAAAACAAAGTTCCATAAAAAAAAGTCTTATGACACCACTGTGCAATGTGTATAAAATAAATCTCTTTTCTTCAGTGCCAACCGTGCCACCACCATTAGGTGAAAAACCTGCTCACCTCACTTTATGACTTCATCAATAGGTCATTATGGGCTCAACATATGGACACACTTGTGTACACCCTCTGTGATCTTTCTCTAGCTCCTCTCCTGGTACCACCACAGTATACACTCCTCCAGCTGACACTGTCATGTATTGTATATGTATTATGAAAAACAGAAATGTGGAACCATAGTGGTTTCTATTTATAAAACAATTTATTAGCGCCCAGATTAAAAACACAAGATGTAAGAAACGAGCAAACATATAATGTATATTTCATTACATAGCTCACCACCCCGCTCTCCTGGATGGTCATCAATTCAAAACGTCTAGGGCTCAGTTCCTTCCACCTACGCGCTTTACACCCCAGATTCGGACTTCCTCAGTAGGCGAGGAGCCAGCAAATGTGGAGTCCTTAGATGACCCATGCATCCCTTCTCCCGACCCCTGAAAACGACATCACTTCATGGCCTATGGAAGTTTTATGTCATTGGCCATCTTGGATCACCTCCAAACCTGGAAGTGATGTTGGCCATCTTGGGACACCTCTGGACCCAGAAGTGACATTCTTGGGCATCTTGGGACACCTCCAGACCCAGGAGGGGGGAAAACCTAATCCCTAAATTGATGACCGTCCAGTAGAGCGTGGTATACATTATATGCCGGCTTGCACTTTCTGTGTTCGGGACCATGCATCTGCACCTACACTGATGTCATATTGGGAGCACCGGCTGTGTCTGTGCAGCTGCTGCATCCCAATTGACATGAATTGGACTGCCTACATGGGTGTGCATGGAACACCTGTGCATCGCCCCGCGGGAAAACATGGCCCTCGCATGGGTGTACACTGTAGTATGCCCTGTGTGAACAAGGCCTTAAAGAGCAGCTAAACCTAAGTTGTAAAAAACGGTGAGCAGTCAACTCCTTATTGCTGAAGAGACATGCTAGGTCTCTTCTGCAAAAACAAACACTTACCTATCTGCTTGCACATGTGCAGTTGAGCATGTAACCCCAGAACACTCTGGCTGTGCTGGAATGACTCCTGTGTGCATTTGCAGGATTACATCATTCCCCAATCAAGAGACCAAAAACCTGACAACCAGAAGATGACAGTGGTTGGCGAGAGAGGTAACCACCACATCGCTGGAAGGTGGAGGTGTATATTTTTAAGGCTTTAGTTCCATTTACCACTTTTGCCTTTACAGCACAGGGGTCATCAGTTCGAATGCCAACCTGGATATTATCTGCATGGAGTTTGCATGGTCTTCTTGTACATTTATAGGTTTCCTTTGGGTACTTCAGATTCCTCCCGTACTCCAAAGACATGCTGGTAGGTTAATTGTCTCCTGTCTAAATTGGCCCTAGTATGAGTACAATATATATGCATGAAATGTGGACCCTAGACTGTAAGCTCCTTGGGAGCAAAAGCTGTATATAGTTGGAAATTGTCATCGTAAATTGTCAGCGCTATATAATGTACATACCTGTAATAAAAAAAGCTGTAATTCCACAATTCTGTATTTCAAAAATCAACGTTGGCCAAGAAAGGTCAAAAGCGGTCATCACTCCCTATAACTGATCTTAATTTTACTGAGTCAGGTTGGAAAGTCAAATCAGACTTCTGATTAGTCACTAAAGGCAAATCCACTACGCTCCCTTGGCCACCGTTTTAATAAATGAGCCTGATTATCTTCTTGGAGTGGATAATACAATTACGTGGCAGGAGGTGATGGATAGCTGCGTTTAAGGATAAATCCTGCAAATGTACAACACTTCATTTTTCATTACACAAAGTTGTATTCTTCTGGCTTAAAATCAGGCTCATCCATCATTCCCGCAAGGCCCTCCAATCTGGACTCGTATCACAAAAGGGATGACACCCTGTGATCTCCCCGACAATTAGTCAAGCAAATGGACGAGTGTGATTTTATGGGCACCGATGATTAGAGCTTTAGATCAAAGACAGAGCTGGAAGAGTGATTGGAACACGGAGTTTATGCCCAAATGCTGCCAGCTCGGTCTAGGCTCCTTCACCTGTTGGGAGAATAGCAGCTGGGGATGATGACTGCTCTTCACTTTTGTATTCATTTGTGTAGTTTATGTTTTCTGTCATTGCACAAGTTGTTTTTTGGTGAATGAGCAACGGCACAAAGGATTCCAGTATATAAGAAATCAGTTTTCATTTGCTGACATAGAATAGAACCATAAACAAGTGTTAAAAGGAAACTGTATATATATATTTATATTGAAATACAGAAAAAATATACTGTATGTCTGAAGGATATATTTAAAAAATATAGATTTTTAAAAATATTTTTTTTTTCTTCAGATTTCTTGTAACATATATAAAGTCATTTTAACATATTTTTACATATATTTGTAAATGCATTCCAAAAATGTATATTTGTATTTTTAAAGACAGTATATTTGAAATGTATTTTTAAAAATATTTTTCATATATTTTGTAATATAAACGCATTTCAACATGAAATATATATATAAATATATTACATATATACAGTGGGGATCGAAAGTTTGGGCACCCCAGCTAAAAATTTGTATTAATGTGCATAAAGAAGCCAAGGAAAGATGGAAAAATCTCCAAAAGGCATCAAATTACAGATTAGACATTCTTATAATATGTCAACAAAAGTTAGATTTTATTTCCATCATTTACACTTTCAAAATAACAGAAAACAAAAAAATGGCGTCTGCAAAAGTTTGGGCACCCTGCAGAGTTAATATCTTGTACTGCCCCCTTTGGCAAGTATCACAGCTTGTAAACGCTTTTTGTAGCCAGCCAAGAGTCTTTCAATTCTTGTTTGAGGTATCTTTGCCCATTCTTCCTTACAAAAGTCTTCCAGTTCTTTGAGATTTCTGGGCTGTCTGCCACGCACTGCTCTTTTAAGGTCTATCCATAGATTTTCAATTATGTTGAGGTCAGGAGATTGTAAAGGCCATGGAAAAACCTTCAGTTTACGCCTCTTGATGTAATCCCCCGTGGATTTCGAGGTGTGTTTAGGATCATTATCCATTTGTAGAAGCCATCCTCTCTTTAACTTCAGCTTTTTCACAGATGGCATCAAGTTACCATCCAAAATTTGCTGAAATTTTATTGAATCCATTTTTCCTTCTACTCGTGAGATGTTCCCTGTGCCACTGGCTGCAACACAACCCCAAAGCATGATTGATCCAACCCCATGCTTAACAGTTGGACAGAGGTTCTTTTCATTAAATTCTGTGCCCCTTCTTCTCCAAACGTACCTTTGCTCATTCCGGCCAAAAAGTTCAATTTTAACCTCATCGGTCCACAGAACTTGTTTCCAAAATGCATCAGGCTTGTCTATATGTTCATTTGCAAAGTTCAAACAATGATTTTTGTGGTGAGGACGTAGAAGAGGTTTTCTTCTGATGACTCTTCCATGAAGACCATATTTGTACAAGTATCTCTTTATAGTGGAATAGTGTACCACAACTCCAGTGTCTGCCAGATCTTTCTGGAGGGATCGCGCAGTCAAACGTGGGTTTTGAATTGTTTCACTCACAATCCTGCGAGCTGTTCTGTCTGATATTTTTCTTGGTCTTCCAGATCTTGCTTTAATTTCCACTGTTCCTGATGACTGCCATTTCTTAATTACATTCCGAACAGAGGATATTGACATCTGAAAACGCTTTGCTATCTTCTTATAGCCTTCTCCAGCTTTTTGAGCGTCAACTATTTTCAGTTTCAGTTTTCTAGACAACTGCTTAGAAGAACCCATGGTGCTGATTGTTGGGGCAAGGTCAGATGAGTCCGGGCATTTAAAACCTTTGAGATTGACATCACCTGGTCTTCCCAGACGATGATTGAGAACAATCCATGACACTGGCAGGTCTCAGCTTGGCAAAGGGGGCAGTGCATGCTATAAATTCTGCAGGGTGCCCAAACTTTTGCAGACGCCATTTTTTTGTTTTCTGTTATTTTGAAAGTGTAAATGATGGAATTAAAATCTAACTTTTGTTGACATATTATAAGAATGTCTAATCTGTAATTTGATGCCTTTTGGAGATTTTTCCATCTTTCCTTGGCTTCTTTATGCACATTAATACAAATTTTTAGCTGGGGTGCTCAAACGTTCGATCCCCACTGTATATATGGACAGCACAGTGGCTAAATGGTTAGCACTTCCATCTGGCAGTACTAGGGTCATTGGTTCGAATCCCAGCCACGGCACCACCTGCCTGGAGTTTGCATGTTCTCCCTGTGCGTGCATGGGTTTCCTCCGGGCACTCTGGTTTCCTCCCACATTCCAAAGACATGCTGGTAGGTCAATTGGATACTGTCTAAATTGGCTCTAGTATGTGTATGTATGAATGTAAGTTAGGGACCTTAGATTGTACACCCCTTGAGGGTTAGGGACTGATGTGAATGTACAATATATATGTAAACCGCTGCATAAATTGACGGCACTATATAAGTACCTAAAATAAATAAATATATTTATTTAAATATATTGAGTACAGCCAAAATTCTAGTATTTCAAATATATGTCAATATATTTGGGATGAATATTTTAAAAATATATTTAAAATATATTTTTCTTCCATGTAGGGGCCCCTCTGAATCCTCCTGTATTGAATAGTAACTGTACTGTATGCCTTCATTTTGTAAAGCATTGTGCAGCCCATTGGTGATATATAAATTCTGTATAATACTGTATTCATTTTCACTCTGTAGTTTTCGTTTAGTGGCTTTATAAATGAAAGGTTACTTGAGAACTGAATTAAAAAACCCTAACATGTAAGTAAACTCCGGATATATTGGCATATTTTCTATAATAATGATCATGGAGGGAATTTGCTGCCATCTAGCTTCCCTTCCTGACAAGCAGCTCCGACACAAGCTTAGTACCATCCTTGTGATCATCCCGGTACAATGCCTCTTAGAAATACTCACATGGGACGGAAGGTACTGTAAAGGGTAACTCCACTTGAATGGAAAACAAAATTAGCAAAAAAATAATAATATAGCATAAACAACTGTGACACAAGTCCTATTGTAAATGAATGTTATTAAAAATGGCCTTTCCTATTCAATCTGTAGCTCTGTAATTTTCTGCAAAATACAACATGGCTACCTGGAGGCATTCTGTACACAGATGGTGTACAGAATGCCCCCCCCCCCCCCCCCGGAAATGTCATTTTCTGCTTGTGTGATTGGCTCACTGATATTCCCAGAAGTCTACACTAAGATACTAGTCAGATTGTTGGTATTCCCTGCAGCAAAAATCACAGATAAAGGGATGCAGACCCTGCCACTTTCCAGATTAGAACCCTTCAAATGCAGCAGCAGATTGATCATTATATAATCACTTCCATTAGAGTCACTTTCTACATGACCGCAAAGGAACAAACAGCTATTTCTTCAGAATGACAAAAGGTAAGAATTTGCAACAAAGTTTGTTAAAATCCCTGCAATGTACATAGATCACCCGGAGGGGAATGTTTTTTTTTTCTCAACAAAAGTGGAGTTACTCTTTAACTTTTATCTGTTCTTAGCCACTAACTCTCTTCAGATCCAGTTGCATCTGTATCAGTATAATTAATACTTGAAGTCAATTTATTAAAGACAAAACTTTTGTTCTTTTTCTTTTTTTTCTTTATTTATGTTTTAGTAATCTTGCATTGAGCTGTGAAATGTTAGTTTTTTAAAGCTGAAGATTAGGTATGGCAATTATTACATAGTTACAGTATATTGGTCCAGCTTGGAGCAATGTAACTATTGTATGTATGTACTATACCTGTGGAATCCCTCTAGAAGCTGGAAATCACTGAAGTAGCCCACATGAAAGAAAAATATATGTGAAATATATTGTAAAAATATTCTTCCCAAATATATTGACATATATTTGAAATGCTACAATTTTGGCCATACTCAATATATATATATATATACATATATATATATATATATATATATATATATATATATATATATTGCATGTTGAAATGCATTTTATTACAAAATATATGAAAAATATTTTTAAAAATACATTTCATACTGTATGTCTTTAAAAATACAAATCTACATTTTTGGAATGCATTACAAATATATGTAAAAACTATGTTAAAATTAGTTTTTTATATGTTAAAAAAAATCTGAAGAATATATAAAAAAAATTTATATTTTTTAAATATATTCTTCAGACATACAGTATATTTGAAATGTATTTAAAAAAATATGTGTCATATATTTTGTAATAAAACACAGTTCATCATACAGTATATAAATATAAATACTACAATTTTGATCATATTCAATTTATATATATATATATATATATATATATATATATATATACACACTGCATGTTGAAATGTGTTTTTATATATTACAAAATATATGAAAAATATTTTTAAAAATAAATATTTTTTTTAAATATTCTTCAGATTTTTTTTTACATATAAAAAGTCATTTTAGCATATATTTTTACATATATTTTTAAATGCATTCCAAAAATGTAGATTTTTTATTTTTAAAGACATACAGTATATTTGAAAATGTATTTTTAAAAATATTTTTCATATATTTTGTAATAAAAATTCATTTCAACATACTGTATATGTGTGTGTATGTGTATATATATATACAGTCATGGCCGAAATTGTTGGCACCCTTGATATTTTTCCTGAAAATCAAGTATTTCACACAAAAAAGGTATTGCATTAACACATGTTTTGCTATACACATGTTTATTCCCTTTGTATGTATTGGAACAAATATAAAACAGAGGCAGAAAAGCAAATATGACATAATGTCACACAAAACCCCAAAAATGGGCTGGACAAAAGTATTGGCACCCTTAACTTAATATTTGGTTGCACACCCTTTGGAAAACATAACTGAAATCAGTCGCTTCCTATAACCATCAATAAGCTTCTGACACCTCTCACCCGGAATTTTGGACCACTCTTCCTTTGCAAACAGCTCCAGGTCTCTCTTATTGGAAGGACACCTTTTCCCAACAGCAATTTTAAGATCTCTCCACAGGTGTTCAATGGGATTTAGATCTGGGCTCATTGCTGGCCACTTCAGAACTCTCCAGCGCTTCTTTGCCATCCATTTCTGAGTGCTTTTTGACGTATGTTTGGGGTCATTGTCCTGCTGGAAGACCCAGGATCTTGGACGCAAACCCAGCTTTCTGACACTGGGCCCTACAGTGCGACCCAAAATCCTTTGGTAATCCTCAGATTTCATGATGCCTTGCACACAGTCAAGGCACCCAGTGCCAGAGGCAGCAAAACAACCCCAAAACATCATTGAACCTCCACCATATTTTACCGTAGGTACTGTGTTTTGTTCTTTGTAGGCCTCATTCCGTTTTCGGTAAACAGTAGAATGATGTGCTTTACCGAAAAGCTCTATCTTGGTCTCATCTGTCCACAAGACGTTTTCCCAGAAGGCTTTTGGCTTACTCAAGTACATTTTGGCAAACTGTAGTCTTGCTTTTTTATGTCTCTGTGTCAGCAGTGGGGTCCTCCTGGGTCTCCTGCCATAGCGTTTCATTTCATTTAAATGTCGACGGATAGTTCGCGCTGACACTGATGCTCCCTGAGCCTGCAGGACAGCTTGAATGTCTTTGGAACATGTTTGGGGCTGCTTATCCACCATCCGGACTATTCTGCGTTGCAATCTTTCATCAATTTTCCTCATCCGTCCACGACCAGGGAGATTAGCTACAGTGCCATGGGTTGCAAACTTCTTGATAATGTTGCGCACTGTGGACAAAGGCAAATCTAGTTCTCTGGAGATGGACTTGTAACCTTGAGATTGTTGATATTTTGCCACAATTTTGGTTCTCAGGTCCTCAGACAGTTCTCGTCTCCTCTTTCTGTTGTCCATGCTTAGTGTGGCACAGACAGACACACAATGCAAAGGTTAAGTGAACGTCTCTCCTTTTTATCTGCTTTCAGGTGTGATTTCTATATTGCCCACACCTGTTACTTGCCCCAGGTGAGTTTACAGGAGCATCACATGCTTGTAACATTCTTATTTATCCGCAGTTGTGAAAGGGTGCCAATACTTTTGTCCAGCCCATTTTTGGAGGTTTGTGTGACATTATGTCGAATTTGCTTTCTTTCCTCCCTTTTTTTGTTTTGTCCCAATACACACAAAGGGAATAAACATGTGTATAGCAAAACATGTGTTAATGCAATACGTTTCGTGAGAAATACATGATTTCCTGGAGAAATATCAAGGGTGCCAACAATTTCGGCCATGACTGTATATATATATATATATATATATATATATATATATATATTATTTTTTTTTAAATATATTGAATATGGCCAAAATTGTAGCATTTCAAATATAGGGCAATAGATTTTGGAAGAATATTTTTAAAATATATTTCAAATATATATTTTCTTCCATATGGGAGACACTGCTACTACAGGTACGACTGCTGTCTTCTGTGTCCTGTGCTGAGCGGCTGCCCTGCTGTATTCCGAACACAGGAGGTGGCTTGCTCAGCATGGCTACCTTTCAGAGAATGCTTTCTCTGATTGGATGTGGATGAGCATTCTCTGATTGGATGAGGTAGAGAGGCAGGGCAGTGATGTCACAATTTCCATCTCACCAATCAGAGGACATATTTTGCATCCAATGGTGAATGGGGCCCTAAGCTTTAAAAATGAAAGAGAGAAGCTGACTTGACAAATATACACGCATTTAAAAATAAAATCGCCATTGTGAATGTGCAGATGTTTGCTATAGCTGCACAGAAAACAGGGCTTTTTTTCAGCAGGAATGTGGAGGAACGCAGTTCCGGCACCTCTAGCACTGAATGTAATGCCAAAGTATTCAGTAGTGTGCTGGAGGGTCTATTGATGCTGGGGGATCTATTGTCACTGGGGGATCTCTGTTTGCTGGTGGGGATCTATTGTCACTGGTAGGGGATTTGTTGTTGCTGGCAGGGATCTATTGTCACTGGTAGGGGATCTATTGTTGCTGGCAGAGATCTATTGTCACTGTGGGATCTATACCTGCTGATGGGGAATTATGTTGCTGGAGGGGGGTTATGTTGGTGGGGGAAAGGGGTAATTGTTGCTGAGAGGGATCTATTGCTGCTGGCTGCGTTATTGTTGCTGGTTGGGGGATCTATTGTTGCTGGTGGGGATTAATTGTCACTGGTAGGGGATCTATTGTTGCTGGCGGAGATCTATTGTCGCTGGGGGAATATAGCTGTCGATGGGGAATAATTGTTGCTGGAGGGGGGTTTTGTTGGTGGGGGGGTAAATTGTTGCTGGGAGGGATCTATTGCTGCTGGCTGCTGAAGGTGTTATTGTTGCTGGCTGGGGGATCTGTTGTTGCTGGTAGGGATCTATTGTCACTGGTAGGGGATCTGTTGTTACTGGCAGAGATCTATTGTCGCCAGGGGATCTATAGCTGTTGCTGGGGAATATAGTTGCTAGAGGGGGGTTATGTTGGTGTTGGGGGGGAGGTAAATTGTTGCTGAGAGGGATTTATTGCTGCTGGCTGCAAAAACATAAACTTTTCCCCGTAGTATCCCAAAAAACGATTGTATATATACTTTCCTCACTGAATAAATAAAACGTATTTAGATCTCCTGGTCCTGAAACTGCATAAAAACATTATTTTAGCACCATGGATAGATCTTGTGGACAGATTGCCTGCAGATTAAGGCAGGCCATGCATGGGTCGATTTCCGAATAATTTTTCGTTTGAAAATCGAACCTAAGAATAATTGGCCGATTTTTGCTCTGTTAGTGGGGCAATGGTACCGACCGATTTTCGCTCTGTTAGTGGGGCAATGGTTCCTCCCCATTTCGTTTATCGGGCATACTGGAAAAATTGTGAAAAACTACTGATTTTCGAAATCATTGGTGGCACCATCGGATTACAGAACGAACAATTTTTTTCAATTTTCTATCGAAAAATCATTTGGAATTCGACCCATGTATGGCCTGCTTAAGAGCCCATTCCATTCACATGTGCAGAATCCCTCAGGGATCACTTTTCAGAGGGCAATTGACAGGTAGTAGGGAGGCTAAAGCTGCCGACTCACTATTCCACAACTGTATGCATTGCACTTGGCTGTGGCACAGCCCCATTCAATCCAGTGGGTCTTGTTTGACAGCAGTCCTGCCTATGGAATGCTACATGCCTTTTAATTTTGAAAGCATCACAGCTGCAGCATAAGTAGATCCCAGAGCACCTACATATCCCAGTTTAGGTGGATGGTTGGGGGGGCAGTAAAACCATGACTCAACCACGTGCCTTTTTTTACTGCCCCCTTGCAAAGTTCCTCAATACCTGTTGATCCTGCCAATGAAGTCCACAGTCCTCCTTTGATGGAGTGGCAACGATGCTGCACTGCTCCTCAACTGAGAGCAAAGTTGTCACCTTCATGTACCTGCTTCCCTACAGTGGGAGGAGAAGATGTTGCAGGGGGCGTGGCTATTATAATTATCACTGTCACATTTGTCACTGCCAATTCTATAGCTTGCTAATCAGTCTCAGGCCACGGCAAGCTCCGCCCACTACTTTCTGGACTGACAACCTCTGTTACCTCTATGTGCCTGTCACTTCAAAGCTGAACTCTGGGCAAACACACAGGAAAAATACAATTATTGGAGCTAATTTACCTGACAAAATATTTGCATTTGTGTCCATCCAGTTTTGAGATGTATACGGCTCTGCTGCATGGCACAAACCTGTCTGGCAGGGCAGGAGACCTGATTTTTCTCTCCTGCAGTTAAGTAACATTTGCAGATCTTGTCCCTCCCCCAGCCTGTGACTGAACAGTGGAAGGAGAAGCAGCAGACTCATCTGTATGCTCTCTCCTCCTATCAGCAAGTTCTGTTGGAGGAGCCAGAAAGGCACTATACATAGCTTCTCAAAAAAAAAAATTACAGCACCCCGCCTCAGTAATCACCTAAGCCCTGATAAAAGCAATGGCCTGGCTGTAGGGGTGGAGCTATGCAAATATCAAAATGCCATGATGGGTGGATGTCATTCTAGAACAGTGGTCTCCAAACTGTGGCCCAAGGGCCAGATGTGGCCCTTTGCTAGCCTTTATCTGACCCTTGGGGCACACTTCCTCCAACAATGGAGCACTATGCCTTCCACTGACACCAACGATGGGGCACTATTCCTCTCACTGACAGCAACAATAGGGCGCTATTCCCCTCACCTGACACCAACAATAGGGCACTATTCCCCCCACTGACACCAACAATTGGACACCATTCCTCCCACTGATACCAACAATGGGGCACTATTCCTCTCATTGATACCAACAATGGGGCACTAATGCTCCCACTGATGTCAACGATGGGGTACTAATCCTCCCACTGACACCAACAATGGGGAACTATTCCTCCCACTGATACCAATGATGCGGAATTCATCCTCCTACTGACCACCAACCCTGAGGCCATGTTTATTCTCACTGTTGCTGTGTCCATGGCATTTTCTACCCCCACTGGCCACAATCTGGCCCCCCAAAAGTATGAAGGAAGGTAAACTGGCCCTTTGAAAAGTGTGGACACCCCTGGTCTAGAAGAATGCATTTATATGCAGGCTGCACTATGTAACACCCCCATCTGATGCTGAAAACACTGAAATCCAATAAATGAAGGGACGGACCAGGTACAGTAAGGCTGGGGAGGAATGGGCAGGGGTCTCCAAACTTTCTAAGAAAAGGGCCAAATTACTGTCCTTTAAACTTTAGGGAAGCGGACTGAGGCAATTAGAAGTAGGAAATGCCCTGGTGTCGGTGGGAGTAGGAATATTACATAGTGGCTGTGGTCATTAAGAGGAAGACTAGTGCTCCATTATTGGTGTTAGTGGGAGGAATGTATTTATTTATTTCATGTACTTATATAGCGCCATCAATTTACGCAGTGCTTTACATATATATTGTACATTCACATCAGTCCCTAACCCTCAAGGGGCGTACAATCTAAGGTCCCTAACTCACATTCATACATACACATACTAGGGACAATTTAGACAGGATCCAAATAATCTACCTGCATGTCCTTGGAATGTGGGAGGAAACCAGAGTACCTAGAGGAAACCCACACAGGCACAAGGAAAACATGCAAACTCCAGGCAGGTGGTGTCATGGTTGGGAATCAAACCATCTACCCTAGTACTGCCAGGCAGAAGTGCTAACCATTTAGCCACTGTGCTGCCTGCAATAGTGCCCCATCATTGGTATTAGTGGGAGGAATTGTGCCCCATCATTGGTGTCAGTGGGAGGAATAGTGCCCCATTACTGGTATCAATGGGAGGAATAGTGCTCCATCATTGGTGTTGGTCGAAGGAATAGTGCCTCACCCCTAGTATCAGTGGAAAGAAGAGTGTTCCATATTTGGTGTCAATGGAAGGAATAGTGCCTTATCATTGGTATCAGTGGGAGGAGTAGTGTCCCCTTCGTTGGTATCAGTGGGAGGAATAGTGTCCCATCATTGGTATCAGTGGGAGGAATAGTACCCCATTGTTGGTGTCAGTGGGAGGAATAGTATCCCATTGTTGGTGTCAGTGGGAGGAATAGTGCCCCATCATTGATGTTGGTCGAAAGAATAGTGCCTCACCCCTAGTATCAGTGGAAGGAAGAGTGCTCCATATGTGGTGTCAGTGGAAGGAATGGTGCCTTATCATTGGTGTCAGTGAGAAGAATAGTGCCCTAAGGGCCAGATAAGGGCAAGCAAAGGGCCACATTTGGACCCTGGTTCGCAGTTTGGAGACCACTGGGCTAGATAATGCTGGATGTCCTCCAGTCAGGAAATGATGCGGGCTCTCTCTCTCTTGCTGCAGCTTCTAATGCACATTGTGAGCTTCTCAAAGTGTGCAGCAAAATCAGAATAAGCAATTTCAGTACTGGCATCCAACAATTTGGCGTGTCTGATGTGATCATTCTTCCGGCTGCCATGGCTCTAGAATAAAGGAGTCTCTTTAACACCCCGCAGGTGTCATTTAAACATGTTTTCTTAGTTTTAAATGTCGATCCGCCCTCAAATCCAAACTAATCCTCTTGTTTAAATAAATTCAAAATATCAAAATGTTCCACTTAGGGGACAAGGAAAATGCATGTGAATTTACCCCCCACGCGCGCTTTTTTTTACTTTTAATTCACTAATAACTAATCCGCAAATATGAAGACATACAAAGCAGCGGAGCAACAGGACAAAAAAACAAACACGCTTATTTATGTGTTCCAGAGAGGTGACCTTAATTAGCCCGTTCTCAGGAATGGAAATGTAATTTCAGACAGGCTTGCATGATTAGTTCATTGTAATTCACCAGATCTGTATGCATTTTACTGCTTCCGCTGACATCCCAATAGAGGAATCACCTGGGCTTTCATGTTATTATTCCGACCTCTAGAACACCAGTGATAATTAAAGGAGGCTCACAGCTCACTACAGCTTATTTAACTCTAGCAGTTGCTCATCAACGTCTAAAATAAAAAAGACATATGTACCAAAAGTGTATTGGTACACACTGAGCTGAAAGGTATCACATTTGTCTTTCAAATACACCTGTCTATGGCCTCCCTCTAATGGGCATCCTTCTAAACATTGTTTAGCATCCCTGCTCAAAATTTGCAGTTTTAAAAAAAAAAAAAAAACCACTATGCATGCATTATGTGTTCCTGTTCACACAGCATACCTAAAAATTACAAAAATATATGTTTTTTACCCTTTAGATGTTTTTAGGGATAAGGTGTCGTGGCAGATTTAAGAATTTTTGAACAGCCCCACAGGGTCTTTGTCCCCACACAGCCTGTGCTATTCCCAATGCAGGGTTGGTTCAAACGTTATTTTTGGACAAAAATAATAAATGCACTTTTGTTTGCAGGTGAAAAAATGTGCTTTTATTATTTTTGTCCAAAGGAGCCTGTAAAGCATTGCACCAGCGATCAGTAGATCAGTAGGTCTCCTGCAGACCTGTCAGAATATCTGCTTGCCGTATGGGATGTATGGGATGTATGGCATGTACGGGATGTATGGGATGCACTAGATGTATGGGATGTACGGGATGTACGGGATGTATGGGATGTACGGGATTTATGGGATGTACGGGATGTATGGGATGCACTGAATGTATGGGATGCATGGGATGTACGGGATGAACGGGATGCACGGGATGTATGGGATGCACGGGATGTACTAGATGTATGGGATGTACGGGATGTACTAGATGTATGGGATGTACGGGATGTACTAGATGTACGGGATGTACTAGATGTACAGGATGTACGGGATGTATGGGATGTACAGCCAAGCAGATATACTAACAGGAAGCTTCAATGAACTACCACGGCACTCCACAGCGCCGTGGTAGTTCATTGAAAACTACAAGCCAAGAGCCACTAAGGCTGCCGGGACTTGCAGTTCATTCAATTCCATGAATGAATGAATGACACAACCAGGTGGGTGGAGCCCCGCATGGCCACGCTGTTTTTAAATCTGACAGATAGTACATAAAACTTCTCCCCGTGCTATCTGTCGGGGGGTGGCAGGCGCGTTTGCAGCTATGTGAACATGTTGGATATTCCACCCTAAAAATGTAACGTGTTCCCAAAGGTGAACTTATCCTTTAAACCATGTGTTAGGACAGATAGTGTTCAAATCTATTTTGTAGCTGATAATGAAGAACTGCAAACACAGTACAGACAGGGCCGATAGTGTTAAACCAGCCTTGTTCAACCAGGGTGCCCAGGCACCCCGGGGTGCCTTCAGGTTTCTGCAGGGGTGCCTTAGCAAAATGCCTAACAATTGTCCAAAAAACTGTATACAAGCCAGGTGGTGGATGAAGCCTGCCACAGGTTTTCATTGTGCACCATTCCAACCTTCTAGACATAACAACTAATGATGTTATCAGTTGATAAGAAGGACATCGATCATGGCACAGCATCCGTGCTTGCACCTCCCCTGCCCCTCTCCATCAGCACTGGGGTCACATTATCTGAGTGAGAGAGAGAAACAAGAAGAACAGATGAGAAGAGGAACAATGGAATACTAGGCAGCACACTGGCTAAATGGATAGCACTTCTGCCTGTCAGTACCAGGGTCGTCAGTTCGAATCCCAACCACGGTGCCACCTGCCTGGAGTTTGCCCAGGATGCATGCCCAGGATTAGCAACCCGTTGATCACGATCTGGGCTTGCCAACCCCCCATCCCACAGCATCAGAGTGCGTGTAGCTGGAACCGGCAGTGGAGGAAACAGAAGTTGCATAAGCCGATACTTTCTCTGTCCCAAGTGGAATGATACTTTCTCTGTCCCAAGTGGAATGCCTGGAGATGCAGAGAGATACCAGCAGAAGCTGGAAGAGGAAACAAAGTTCAATGTATTAAACATCATGTACACTGCACTTTCACAATGGGCATATTAGCACCTATAATATAAAAGGGTTGACAACTATTAGGCTGCTTTCACCTTGATCTGCGGGTGCACAGCAGTGCACCTGCGGGTTAATTGCATTCAGCCATACATTTCTATTATGTCCTGTGAGTTTAGTGTGCTTTCAGAAAGTGCACCACACCCACAAGATATAATAGAAGTCTATGGCAAAGCGCAGCTAGCCATCAGGAAAGCTGCAGGTGCACTGTGCTGTACCCGCGGCGCGGGAAAGCCGCAGCACATCAGTGTGAAAGCAGCCTTACTGGGGGCTCAGGACAGTAAGGACTCGTTTACATTTGTGGTTTGAGGTGTGGTAAAACCCTATAATTGTGATGTGTTTTTGCTGCCATTCCACTGGTGTAGCATCAGGGGTCACAATGGCTCCCGCCCCGCCATTGCTCCAGGGGGCCCCTGCGACCTCCCTGTCACATTCTGTTTTACACTTGGTGGCGGGAGGGGGCAAATACAGGAACTGATCCTCTCCATTTTCCTCCTGCAACTGCTGAAATCCGGCTTCTCCTCCTCTCCCTCCCGCAGGCATTCAGTGGCTGTAAGAGGAAAATGTTCATTATGCTATCCAAAGTAAAAAAATTAAATTCAGAACCATTTCATTGTGGCCCTCGACTGGTTACCAAATCACTTAAGTGACCCTCGCTCTTCAAAAGGTCGAGCACCCGTAATTTAGAGGGATTTGCTTTGTCCATATTTCATGTCTGAGGTTTATAACCACTTTAAATTCACCATTTTCTTCCATCAGACAGGGCACTATTTATTGTCAGCAGCATAAAACTTTTTACTGAAGAATATTTTTCTGCCCAAGTGTACCTTTCCATTCAGCGCGCTCTCTATTATTATACGCTGAACTAAATAAAAAGGATTTGTTTTAAACGTGTGAAGCGAAGCCCTCGGGGACCTAATCAGGTCTGCATATTTTATGGAAAGACATTTTTGTTTCATACGCATACATTTTATCTCCATTTAACGCCGCGGTGTTATATTCCTTAAATTGCACGAGTTAGTGCTTTGCTGAACGGACCCAATTAAAGGCAAAAGATGTTCATAGGAACGGATAAATCTCAGATTCGGTCTAATATTAAACTATCTTCACACATTCCATACAGCCCTGGGTGCAGCAACATTTTCCAGTGATGTTGTCAGCAATCAAGTGCTATATGTGATGTTCTATAGCTAGCTGCAGAAAAAACGGCATTGGAAGTTAAAGTATATCTAAAGCCCAAATGATTTTTAATTTTGTATAGAATGGGGGGAAAGATTAGAACCTCTATCAGGTTTCTATTGCTGCCTGTATTCCTGCTAGGGAGAATCACACTTTCTATTGGTCTTGTTGGTCAATAGTCACCAATGGTGGGAAGTGATAGGAAATCCAAAGTTTTATAGTTGTCACCTGTGCCAATGACGTCTTCCTACCAACTGAAAAAAAGCTAACCATTCCCTACTGTCTACAAAATTAAATAAAAATGTTCTGGCTACAGATACATTTTGAGGGATCTGGTAATAATAATAATTTATTTATTTCAGGTACTTATATAGCGCCATCAATTTACGCAGCGCTTTACATATATATTGTATATTCACATCAGTCCCTAACCCTCAAGGGGCGTACAATCTAAGGTCTCTAACTCACATTCATATACATACTAGGGCCAATTTTGGACAGGAACCAATTAACCTACCAGCATGTCTTTGGAGTGTAGGAGGAAACCGGAGTACCCGGAGGAAACCCACGCAGGCACAGGGAGAACATGCAAACTCCAGGCAGGTGGTGTCGTGGCTGGGATACCAACTAACGACCCTAGTACTGCCAGGTGGAAGTGCTAACCATTTAGCAATAATAATAATAAAAAATATATAGCTGTGCTAACAATTGCCATAGTGTATCTAATGTTTATTTCTTAGGATCATCAGCACCACCTAGTGGCTGCTATGCGGTATTCTCTTGAAATACCTAATCAGGATAATACCACATTATGGTCACTAGATGGAGACACAGTATGCTGATTGTTCATGATGGCCATGTGAATGCTTGAGGAAGTTACATAGTAAATGTTTTATAAATAGACCCCTCCCATATGGAAGAAAAATATATTTGAAATATATTTTAAAAATATTCTTCACAAATATATTGCCATATTTGAAATGCTACAATTTTGGCCGTATTCAATATATTTCAAAATATATTTCAATATATATATATAGTGCCCCATCATTGGTGTCAGTGGGAAGAATAGTGTCCCAGTGTTGGTGTCAGTGGGAGGAATAGTGCCCCATAATTGGTGCCATTGGGAGGAATAGTGCCCCGTCATTGGTGTCAGTAGGAGGAATAGTGCCCTATAATTGGATTCAGTAGGAGGAATAGTGCCCCATCATTGGTGTCTGATGGAAGAATAGTGCCCCATCATTGGTGTCTGATGGAAGAATAGTGCCCCATCATTGGTGTCAGTGGGAGGAATAGTGTCCCATCATTGGTGCCATTGGGAGGAATAGTGCCCTATCATTGGTGTCAGTAGGAGGAATAGTACCCTATCATTGGATTCAGTAGGAGGAATAGTGCCCCATCATTGGTGTCAGTGGAAGAATAGTGCCCCATCATTGGTGCCATTGGGAGGAATAGTGCCCCATCATTGGTGTCAGAAGGAGGAATAGTACCCTATCATTGGATTCAGTAGGAGGAATAGTGCCCCATCATTGGTGTCAGTGGAAGAATAGTGCCCCATCATTGGTGCCATTGGGAGGAATAGTGCCCCATAATTGGTGTCAGTAGGAGGAATAGTACCCTATCATTGGTTTCAGTAGGAGGAATAGTGCCCCATCATTGGTGTCAGTGGGAAGAATAGTGCCCCATCGTTGGTGTCTGATGGAAGAATAGTGCCCCATCATTGGTGTCTGATGGAAGAATAGTGCCCCATCATTGGTGTCAGTGGGAGGAATAGTGCTCCATCATTGGTGCCATTGGGAGGAATAGTGCCCTATCACTGGTGTCAGTAGGAGGAATAGTACCCTATCATTGGATTCAGTAGGAGGAATAGTGCCCCATCATTGGTGTCAGTGGAAGAATAGTGCCCCATCATTGGTATCAGTGGGAGGAATAGTGCCCCATCATTGGTGTCAGTAGGAGGAATAGTACCCTATCATTGGATTCAGTAGGAGGAATAGTGCCCCATCATTGGTGTCAGTGGAAGAATAGTGCCCCATCATTGGTGTCTGATGGAGGAATAGTGCCCCATCATTGGTGTCAGTGGGAAGAATAGTGCCCCATCATTGGTGTCTGATGGAAGAATAGTGCCCCATCATTGGTGTCTGATGGAAGAATAGTGCCCCATCATTGGTGTCAGTGGGAGGAATAGTGTCCCATCATTGGTGCCATTGGGAGGAATAGTGCCCTATCATTGGTGTCAGTAGGAGGAATAGTACCCTATCATTGGATTCAGTAGGAGGAATAGTGCCCCATCATTGGTGTCAGTGGAAGAATAGTGCCCCATCATTGGTGCCATTGGGAGGAATAGTGCCCCATCATTGGTGTCAGTAGGAGGAATAGTGCCCCATCATTGGTGTCAGTGGGAGGAATAGTGCCCCATCATTGGTGCCATTGGGAGGAATAGTGCCCCATCATTGGTGTCTGATGGAAGAATAGTGCCCCATCATTGGTGTCAGTGGGAAGAATAGTGCCCCATCATTGGTATCAGTGGGAGGAATAGTGCCCCATCATTGGTATCAGTGGGAGGAATAGTGCCTCATCATTGGTGCCATTGGGAGGAATAGTGCCCCTTCATTGGTGTCTGATGGAAGAATAGTGCCCCATCATTGGTGTCTGATGGAAGAATAGTGCCCCATCATTGGTATCAGTGGGAGGAATAGTGCCCCATCATTGGTGCCATTGGGAGGAATAGTACCCCATCATTGGTGTCAGTAGGAGGAATAGTACCCTATCATTGGATTCAGTAGGAGGAATAGTGCCCCATCATTGGTGTCAGTGGAAGAATAGTGCCCCATCATTGGTGTCTGATGGAGGAATAGTGCCCCATCATTGGTGTCAGTGGGAAGAATAGTGCCCCATCATTGGTGTCTGATGGAAGAATAGTGCTCCATCATTGGTGTCAGTGGGAAGAATAGTGCCACACTGTTGGTGTCAGTGTCGGGAACTATGCCCCACTGTTGCTGATGGTGGGGGGAATAAAATCAAGCAAAGGTCCGCAGTTTGGAGACCACTGCTCTACACAAAAAACATGACTTATGGGTTTGACAAATGTAGGCGCTCTCTATGATGTAAATGTCCTTTTAATTTCATTTTTAATAGCTGCAGAAGAAACATCTCCCAAATGATTCCAGAAGTATCTATTTTCTGTCAAACCCTCTATGTTTTAATTCTGGCGCATGTGACTTATCGATGAATGAGACAGCCGGCAGCTGGATGTAATTGAATCAACGATCCTCTTTTCTGCAGAAAAGATCATAATTTTTGTATAATGAAACTGGGGAAATTTCTCTACTTCTGGCACAGTGAAAGCTTCCCAATTATTTTAATTAGCTGATTAAATATAGACTTGCTGGGACAGAGTCCATCTTAACGCAATCACCTTTTTTTTTTTACAAGGAGTATTTATTACAAACAAACAATTAAATTGCATTGAACACACAAACACAGATTTATGGAAATTGATGCTAAGAAAGGCTAGTCCGAGGCTAAGCTAAGACTGGATTCAAAGGGGTCCATTGGTATTATCTATGTATCCATGTTCAACACCAACCAAACACTCCTCAGCTCCTCAGGGGTTGGGAAAGATTGGCTGATCATGTGACCACTGCCATGGCTACTAATTATTAGCGAGGACTATAAGCTCCTTACAGACCTGACGCCATATGGGCCTGACAGTGGTGGGTTTTATACACACTTCCAGTGGGCACAACCCCCTGCACCTCTGCTACCGCCATGTGTCCCAGGCTCTGCTTGCCCATCTGCAGGCCCAGGACCAACATAGAAAGTGCCACAGGGTAAGGGGGAGGGAGCAAAGCGAACACATGTCCGCCCTCCTCTCTTTGCAGGCATGCAGGGGGTGGTGCCCACTGGAAGTGTGTATAAAACCCCCACTGTCCGGCCCATATGGCATCAGGTCTGTAAGGAGCTTATAGTCCTCGCTAATAATTGGTAGCCATGACAGTGGTCACATGGTCAGCCAATCTTTCCCAACCCCTGAGGAGCTGAGGAGTATTTGGTTGGTGTTGAAGGTCTTGATGCTGACCTAGAAGTAACTTGTAAAACATCTTTTAGACCCTGGGTATCATAAAAAAAATCCTCACATAGGGGACTTTTTGTCCCTTATGTGATGAAAAAAAAATAGTTAAAAAATATTAAAGTTACCCCGAAGCATAAACCCCCCCCCCCAAAAAAAAATATTTTGGGGCCCCCTCACCCCTAGATATATGGATTTAGAAACGTAAAGGCACGTGCTGGCGTCACCCAACATTGATTGTGATACACATGTTACATACCGCCATGCACACCGAAGTGAGAGCAATATAATTCTAGCACCAGACCTTAATGGGCGCACACAGATTTAAGGTTTGACATGTTGGGTATCTATTTACTCGATACGACATAATTTTTTTTATATATTTTACCAAAAAATGTGGGTAATTTATTGCATTTTTGTGCCCTAAAATTAACTTTAGTGTATTTTTAACTGCAGTAATATTGTGTGACTTAAAAAATTGGAACTACCACTATTTTATTCTATAGGGTGTCTGCTTTTAGAAAATATATCATGTTTTGGGGGATTTTATATAATCTTCAGGCCTAAAATTATTTTTTAAACGTGTGCAAAAAAGTGCAAAAACAGCCGTGGCAGCAAAAAGGCTAAAACCTGCTGGGACCACTTCCATGCTCAGATCTAACGCTCTCAAGAGCCAATGACCAGGCTGTACAGTTACTTTCTGAATTGATCTGAACTGAAGTAATGTAAATTTGACTGTCAAAGGTGTTTCTATTGCATAGACTTTTAGCCCTTTTGCTGCCAGAGCCGTGTTTGCATTTTTTGCACACATATTTAAAAAATCATTTTAGACCTGAAGATGATACAAAACCCCAAAACATTAAATATTTTCTGAAAGCAGACACCCTAGAGAATAAAATAGTGGCAGCTACAATTTATTTTATGTCACATGAGTCTAGGAATTGCAACATTTCAGTAAAAAAACACACTAAAGTCAATTTTATGGAAAATGCAATAAATTGCCCACATTTTTTGTAAAATATTAAAGATGAGTTTGCGCTGAATAACATGTCAAACCTTAAATTTGTGTGCGCCTGTGAAGTGGCGACAAACTTCAGTACCCTATGTTTTCTATAGGCGACGTTTCAAAAGCCCCTACAGGTGATCAGTTTAGCGTTTCGGAGGAGATTTGGTGCTAGAATTGCTCTCAATCCGGCGTGTGCGGCGATATGTAACATGTGTATCGCAATTGATGTAAGGTGCCCCCGATGTGTGCGTTTGTGTTCGTACGTACATATATGTGGGGGTGGGTAGCCCAACATTTTTTTTTGGGGGGGGGGTTTGTGCTTGGGTGTAACTTTATTTTTTTGCAATAAAAAAAATTTTTACTTAACTTTTTTTTTTTCATCTAAAAAAAGTCCCCTATATGATGATTTTTAGGTGACAGGTTCTCTTAAATGAGACATGCAGGGCCCCCAATGTCATGTCTGGGTTCCACTCAATCTAATGCAATGCAGATCACATTGCAATACATTGCTTCTCAGCTATTCTAGCCAAGACAAGTGCCAGGTGACCCGGAAGTGACGTCATACACGTTGCTTTCTGGGTCACAGCAAGCAAGAGAGGAGACGTGTCCACTCTCCTCCCTCCCCTCCACCCGTTGGCACCCACCAAATTGCTCCCCAAGTCCGCAGATGGGCAAGAGAAGCCCGGAATACATGGTGGGACCGGGGAGGGGGGGGGGGACCATTACCAGGGGCTGTGGAAGCAAATGGGGGCAGTGCAGTCGTCCAACTGCTTCCACCTGACAGGAGCCTGGCTGTCAGTTTTTGACACAATCCCCGTAGACTGTGTGTAAAACCCCCCGCTGTCAGGTCCGTATGACATACTCACCAGGCAGCGAAAGGGTTAATCCATCCATCCATCAGATTATTGGAATGGTTGCTATATAAGAAAAACTCCAGTGAGCTTCCATCACCCATCTTGCGCTTTCATTAGGACCACCTGGATTGGAGGT
The DNA here is from genome assembly GCF_062004578.1 of Staurois parvus. Lineage (NCBI taxonomy): Eukaryota > Metazoa > Chordata > Amphibia > Anura > Ranidae > Staurois > Staurois parvus. The sequence goes on from NW_028317969.1 coordinate 3,447,583, forward strand.
GTGGCAAGAATGTGCCCATTGCCTAAAGTCTGTACATGCAGTAAAACATGCTTGTCATACTCACTGTGAAACCTAAGGAGTTTATCCTCTATGTAAAAACACTTTTTGATCTTGTCTTCTCTGATCCTCCCCTTCTTCCAGTGTCCCCTTCTTATCTCCTGATAAGACGTGGTGTGGAGACACTCTGCACATGCTCAGTTTGGTGTGTATTGCTAGAGAGGTTTTTTTTTTTTGCTTGGGAGAGTGCATGTGATCAGCACAGGGCCAATCAGCACTGTCCAGACAGAAGTCAGCGGTTCTGCATCCTCCTAGAGCAGAAAGAAAACTCCTCCTACGAGCTTTAAACAGTGCTCTGCTGAACACTAATAGAAGTCACAAGACTGCTCTAACTGCTGATGAGAAAAGGTATTTAGCAGTTTATATTTACTAAAATAATTGCATTTTCATGTTGTATGTACTGTGGGAGACCAGATATAGTGAATGCAGGGTCCGGGGAGACCAGATATAGTGAATGCAGAGTCCTGGGAGTCCAGATATAGTGAATGCGGGGTCCTGGGAGACCAGATATAGTGAATGCAGGGTCCTGGGAGACCAGATATAGTGAATGCGGGGTCCTGGGAGACCAGATATAGTGAATGCAGGGTCCTGGGAGACCGGATATAGGGAATGCAGGGTCCTGGGAGACCGGATATAGTGGATTCAGAGTCCTGGAAGACCGGATATAGTGAATGCGGGGTCCGGGGTGACCAGATATAGTGAATGCAGGGTCCGGGGAGACCGGATATAGTGAATGCAGAGTCCTGGGAGACCGCATATAGTGAATTTGGGGTCCTGGGAGACCAGATATAGTGAATGCAGGGTCCTGGGAGACCAGATATAGTGAATGCGGGGTCCGGGGAGACCAGATATAGTGAATGCAGGGTCCTAGGAGACCAGATATAGTGGATGCAGGGTCCTGGGAGACCAGATATAGTGAATGCAGGGTCCTGGGAGACCAGATATAGTGAATGCGGGGTCCTGGGAGATCAGATATAGTGAATGCGGTGTCTTGGGAGACCAGATATAGTGAATGCAGGGTCCTGGGAGACCAGATATAGTGAATGCAGGGTCCAGGGAGACCAGATATAGTGAATGTGGGGTCTGGGGAGACCAGATATAGTGAATGCGGGGTCCGGGGAGACCAGATATAGTGAATGCGGGGTCCTGGGAGATCAGATATAGTGAATACAGGGTCCGGGGAGCCCAGATATAGTGAATGCAGGATCCTGGGAGACCAGACATAGTGAATGCAGGGTCCTGGGTTTAGTAGCACTTTAAATATTCTGTGCCAAAAAGGTGTCCCTTTTTCACATCTCAGAAAGTTGGGAGATATGCAAAAAGCATCTGTACGTCAAAAACCACCATAAAAAAGTCATACATTTACAAATCTACACACTCTCTTTCTTTTTAAATAAATATGAAAAACATGCCCCATGGCAGGAATACGATACTGCATTTACATGTTAGAATAGGAGAATTGTGCGATAAGCTTGAGAAAATTGTTCCATGAAAAACCGTACAATGCAGATACAGTATGGTCGCGGTCAATGTCAAGAGCAGAAGCTGCAAATTGAGGAATCTGAGTCATCTCTAAAGCTTGTGTGTGATTATCTATTGATGTAGTTGTTGACATGAGGTCAACCACATACACATGCAGAGTGAATTTTTTTTTAATGGAAGATGTTTTAAATAAATATGCAACGTAACTGAATGATCCTCCTCAGTGAAAGAATTCTTATGAATGGTTTTGTTTTCCATGTTCAGCTTTCAGCTACGTACGTATGTTTTATCTTGCATATGCAGCTCATGGCATCCAGGTTGATGTCATCAGACTGAGAGTTCTTGTAGACCCATGCTACAGTCGATGAAATCTTATGACCCACCTGAAGTGGCAGTGGGTGGTAAGCCATATGGTCCATGGTCCACGTGTGGTTACATCTTTACATAAAGAGAACAGAAGTCAGGGTTGCTTCTGATTCAGATTCGCTGTTGAATAGCTTTTCTTTTTTGTTTGGATTCTATTGATTGGTGGCCCGATTGGTGGCCCGATTGGTGGCCCGATTAAAGGCTAAGGCCATCTTTTGCAAAATAAATGATAACTGTACCCATATTTGCAGAATTTTTTTGGTCATTTGCAAAACATTGCAAACACGATAAGCTCCTGCTTGAGTTAATCGCATAACTGGCATCTTTGGTGGATTGGGATTTACACGGTTTGGACTTTTGAAGAATAATCACAGGTGTGACTGAATCTTTTATGTTTCATATATATTTTTTACTATTTGATATTAGGTCTAATATAAGCGCGGCACATTTGGTACACTAAAATTGTATGTTTTTCATGCCTAGGGCAGGCCAACGAAATGAACGTGCGCACTGTCTGTCGCACCTAAGGATGCTGTCTACCACTCTCCCTTCACACCCAACATACTTGTATCCCATGTGATGGATCTGCGGCCATACTGAAGGATTTATTATAGCATCATAGTAAGGGAAAAGGGATTCTGATTTTCCCCTAGGGTGAAGTTCTTCATCTGAAAGCAAGTGAGCAAATGTATTCTAATAACCTATACGTGTATAATACACAGTCCCTTCCCCCATTTCCATACTGATGAATTACATTAGATCTCACAGCAGGCAGGCACTGGAGGACTTCCTTATCAGTGAATAATATTCCATAGGTGTAAATTAGATGGGGATTTTGCTGCGCAATATATATATACATATATATATATATATATATATATATGGGGTTTTTTTTCATGCTGAATACTATAGTGTGTATATATATATATATATATATATATATATATATATATATATACACACAGTGCTCAGCATAAATGAGTATGTCCCGTTTGAACAGTAAGATCAAATAATTAATATCTCAATGAGCACATGAACAATTTCCAAAATTTTGACAAAACTGAGTTTTGTAGAAAATTTATTTAGCTCGTTACATGAAAGTAAGGTTAATAATATAACTTCGATTACAAAATCTTCAGTTTTACTCAAATGAGTTGATGCAAAAATGCATACACCCCACAATGAAAACTACTCCATATAGTATTTTGTATGACCTCCGTGATTTGTAAGGACGGCACCAAGTCTTCTAGGCATGGAATGAGCAAGTTGGCGACATATTGCAACATCGATCTTTTTCCATTCTTCAAGAATGACCTCTTTTAGAGCCTGGATGCTGGATGGATAGTGATGCTCAACTTGTCTCTTCAGAATTCCCCATAGGCAGGGGCGGACTGACAACTCATGGGGCCCCTGGGCAATAGGGGATCATGGGGCCCCTGTGTCCTTGCCCAAACTCAAAAAAGCCTATGAAAAAGGTACCAGGGGCATCTCATGGGGCCACCTACTGACCCCGGGCCCTCGGGCAGTGCCAGAGTTTCCAAATGGTCAGTCCGCCCCTGCCCATAGGTGTTCGATTGGGTTCAGATCAGGAGACATACTTGGCCACTGAATTACTGTCACCCTGTTCTTATTCAAAAATGCAACAATGGCCTTAGATGTGTGTTTGGATCATTATGTTGGAAAAGTGCACAACGACCAAAGGCACAGAGCGATGGTAGAATCTTCTCTTTAAATATAGAGCAGTACATCTGTGAATTCATGATACCATCAGTGAAATGCAGCTCCCCGACATCAGCAGCACTCATGCAACCCCACAGAAGGACACTGACACCACCATGTTTCACTGTGGGCACCATGCATTTTTCTTTGTACTCCTCAACTTTGTGGCACCATACAGTGTTGAAGCCATCAGTTCCAAAGACATTTATCTTGGTCTCATCACAGAGTACAGAGTCCCAGGAGTATTCTTCTTTTTCAGCATGGGCCCTGGCAAATTCTAAGCGGGATTTTTTGTGTATGGGCTTTGGGAAAAGCTTCCTTCATGGGCAACACTTAGGCATGCCATTCCTCTGAAATGTACGTTGTAGTGTGTCACGGGAAACAATCACCCCAGTTTGGATTTGTACTTCTTTAGCTAAGTGCAGTGAACTTGCATGGTGATTTTCTTCAACCTTTCTCATCAGAAGACTCTCCTGTCAAGGTGTTAACTTCCGTGGACGGCCTAGACGTCTCTGTGAGATGGTTGCAATTCCATCTTTGTTACATTTTTGTATCACTGAAGTATTCTAACTGATAAATAAAGGTTTGCTGAACTTCTTGTAGACTTCACCTTTCTTGTGTAAAGAAATGATTTTCTTTCTCAGGCCTTGTGACATTTCTCTTCCATGTGGTGCCATTGCTGACAGAATGAAATGGGAGGGGATTTCTTTGTTAAGTAACGCCCTTCTATAATCAATTGTCTGCTGAACACCTGTTTAATGAGTAATTAGACTCACCTGTAGTTGAATTCTTGTTAATTAGGATTTTGTTGTCTAAAGTTTAGCTTTGCTCCTAAGACTTTCATTGGGGTGTATCCATTTTTGCAACATGGTCTTGAATGAATTTGTTAGGAAAAATACTTTTTTGTGTATGCAAATTAACAAATCTGGTTTGCAATCAATGGCCCACATATTTTGTAGTATAGTGTCCCATAGAGAATGTTGATTGTGAAAGGAAAGCAAAGGTTTTCAGACAAATCTGTTGGGGTGTACCAGTTTAGAGTTATACAGGAGCTCCGGAGCTAATATTGTTCTCTCTCTGATACTTGCGATGATACCTGACACGTGTGGAGCAGTCATTGTTTACATGTGGACTTATGTGTGCGTTCGCATTTGCGCATAAGCACGGGAAGAGGAGGCTCTTTAGAATTATTTTGATGATTTCTTTTATTTGAAACTTTTCTTTTTTTATGAAGCCAGGGGTTATGAAGCCTTATAGGACAGTCAGAGGAGAATGTAAAAAAGATCTCTCTCTCTCTTTATATATATATATATATATATATATATATATATAAAATTTTCTTTCTTTTTTTTTTAATCAACATCCCTTGTGAAAGCATGGTGACAGGTCTTCTTTATGGAGAGACATGAGGTCCATTAGTGCCCAGATCTCTACTTTGGACTCCAATGCAGCTGACCAGACACAAACTGGTTTTATGGGCTGCTTTCCTGGCGGCGAATGGCCAGGTAAACAAAAAACAGAAGTGACAAAATCCTCATCACTTCTGGTTTCTGGGGTCACAGAGAGGGAGGAACAACATGAGTTCCTCTCTCCCTGTGTAGTGCAGCCATTGCTGCTGGCCAAAAAGCTCCTGGGCTCCACGATTGGACAGTAGAGCCTGAGAAAGGCGGCGGTGGGAGGGGGCCATTCTGCTGCCGCAGAAGTAATTGAGTGGCTGTTCAGCTTGTCAAATCACTTCTGCTGAAGAGGGAATCGCCGGCTGAAAATACTGATATGATGCTTGCAGTTGCAGGCTTCATCCTGTCATAACCCCATTTAACCTGAGGATGTCACATAACGTCCTACGAGTGGGAAGCAGCTGCTAGCAGGCATCATCTGGCTTTTCACAAGCTTCAAGAAGTGCTGAAGCCTGCCAGCAGCTTACTTAAAGTGGCAATCAGCACTCCCCGTAGGATCCGTGTTTAACATTTACAAACTGGAATTGAAGGATACTTTAAAAGCTTCAACAAAGCTTACTGAAAGCTCTGCAAATTCTTTGCCAAAGCTTCCTATTCATTCTGCTCTTATACAAGCTGAAGCCCGTGTGAAACAAGCCTTACAGGCGGCTGGCAGTGGTGCTGGACGGTACATCTGTGTCTTCTGCCTGCACCTAAATACCAGGAACGTATTCCCTGGGGTTACACACCCAGTGTGCACGAGGCCTAGTTCATTCTGTTGAAGTTACAAAGCATTCAGCAGAAGTGAAAGGGATTCATACATGTCAGGGACTTTGCAGGACATAAATCGGGATCCTTTTATTTCATGTGGAGATTCCGTGCGCACTCCGTCTTTCCTTTGGGAAAATATTGGAGTATACTCCCACACCACAAATTAAAGCTTTTCCAGCTGCTAATGTATTGCTTCTTCACATCTATCTGGAAGGCTGATTCATGTTTTAATGATAGAGGATATAAGACGTGACTGTGCAGCGTGTCACCATGGAAACCACACTAAATTTACTTATGTGTATGTGCGTTGTCTATGACAAGACTTGAAAGGAAATCCTTCGCTGCGGTCTATAAGTTACTAGGAAGGAAACTGTACCAATCCCGATTTCACAGAAGTATGGGTTTTTTTTTAGGATTTTACGTAGCGGAACAAAAATGTTCTATTGTGGTCAGCCTGAAATAATTTGATGTGCGTACTCCCACACAATCTGCGGCAGTTTTCGCTGAACTCCAGGCAATCGGCTGAATATAGATATGAAATTCATAGATCCTTAGTGTCCTACATACCAAAATGATTGCAAATCTGTGTAGACAGTCTTGTGATCCCAGCACCCCTGCCAAACAGCAAAGCCAGCTCAGTGACCTCACTTTCTCTAGTACAGCTAAAGCAAACCTATGTTTTGCCCATGCATGGCAAAGTAATATATTTTATGATTTGTTACACATTTTGTAATTAAAGTGATAGTAAAGGCTAAAGAACAACATGTCATACTTACCTGCTCTGTGCAATGGTTTTGCACAAAGCAGCCCAGATCCTCCTCTTCTCGTGTCCCCGCCAGCCCTTCCCTCCTGTTGGGTGCCTTCACAGTAAGCAGCTTGCAGTGGAGGCACCCGAGCAGGCGTATTCACAAGCCGCTGCTCCGTGTGTCCATTCCTCTCTTCTCATTGGCTCACTGACTGTGATTGACGGCAGCGGGAGTCAATGGCTCCTGCTGCTGTCTCAGCCAATAAGGAGAGGATGTCTTGGGATAGGTGAGACTCCAGTGCACATTGCTGGATCGAGAGGGGGCTTAGGTGAGTATTAGGGGGGCTGTGGGGGCGATGCTACACAGAAAAGGTTTTTTACTTTCATGCATAGAATGCATGAAGGTAAAAAATCTTGAGCCTTTACAACCACTTTAAATGTGTTTAAAATTATATTTTTTGCAACTTGCTATGTTAAAAAGTCTCTGCAAGTTGCACCTGGACTGAAGGGGAAATATTTATTATAAATTTATACAGTACCTCAACAGCCCTTTGCTTACCTTTATCTGGCCCTTGGGGCACTATACCACCAACTGACACCAATGATGGAGGACCATTCACCATGTACTTGAATCACCTCCACCAGATCATCCCCCGCAGCTATCACCTTTTGTATCATCTCCCCCTTCCTTTAGATTGTAAGCTACACGAGCCGGGCCCTCCTATTCCTTCTGTACTGAAAGTATTGTAATTGTATTGTCTCCCTTATATTGTAAAGTGCTGCGCAAACTGTTGGCACTATATAAATCTTGTATAATAATAATAATAATAATAATTCCCCCTACTGACCCCATCAATAGGGCACTATTCTTCTCACTGATATCTACAATAATGCACTATTCTCCCATTGGAAACAATCATGGGGCTCTGATGCCGGGGCATTTTCTACTCCCACTGGTTACAGTCTGGACCCCCTAAAGCCTGAAGGACAGTAAACTGGCCCTTTTCTTAGAAAATTGGCCCTTTTGCTTAGAAAACTGACCCCATCAATAGGGCACTATTCTTCTCACTGATATCTACAATAAGGCACTTTTCCTACATTGGAAACAATCATGGGGCTCTGATGCCGGGGCATTTTCTACTCCCACTGGTTACAGTCCGGACCCCCTAAAGCCTGAAGGACAGTAATCTGTCACTTTTCTTAGAAGATTGGTACTTTTGCTTAGGAAACTGACCCCATCTGTCAGGAATGGACTCGCCAATGGTGGTGGGACTCACCTGCCTTGTGGGCTGCAGTACCAGGGCTAGCCAAAGGGTGCTCTCAGCAACCAGAAGCTCACTCCTGCAGTCAGCCATCACCTGAGGCTGATTGCAGGTGTATTTAAGGAATGGCCAGACCTGCAGTCAGTGCCTTGTTGTACTGTTTTGCTTGGCCCCGTTATCCTGATATTGCTTGCTTCTACCCTGATTCTGCACGAACTCTGCCTGTACTGACCTCGGCTAGTCCTGACCACTCTCCCACCTGCTCCTGGTACCTTGTTTGCCCGTTTGCTACCGACCTGGCCTGCCTGACTACGTTTAGTGTTGTATGCATGGTTGTTTGTTGGAGGTTTGGTTTGTTGCACTGTGTTATGTTTTGCACTGCGTTTATGTATTGTTAGGCTTAATAAATTGTATTGTTATACTATACCTGAAGCCTGCGTTTCCCTGTGTCAGTCCACACACTTCTAGTCATACCCAGATTCCTGACACCATCAATGGGGCATGATTCTTCTCACTGATATCTACAATGAGGCACTATTCTCCCATTGGAAACAATCATTGGGCACTGATGCCAGGCCATTTTCTACTTCCACTTGTTACAGTCCGGACCCCCTAAAGCCTGAAGAACAGTAAACTGGCCCTTTTCTTAGAAAATTGGCCCTTTTTCTTAGAAAACTGACCCCATCAATGGGGCACTATTCTTTTTTACTGATATCTACAATTAGACACTATTCTCCCATTAGAAACAATCATGGGGCACTGATGCCAGGACATTTTCTACTCTCACTGGTTACAGTCCGGACCCCTTAAAGCCTGAAGGACAGTAAACTGGCCCTTTGCTTAGAAAATTTGGAAACCCCTGGTTTAAAGGAAAGGACAAATTTGCTCAACAAATGTAAAACAATATTATTTAAGATATATGGTTGGTGACAAACAAGTGGAAAAAAGAGTAGTCCCTAAAACCTATGCTAGTGATAATCCTGCCTAAAGGAAGTAGTAGCACAATAATAAAGTAGTAGCACAATAATAGTTCATCAGTCTATATTAAATCCCTTTTCCCTGCTGTCCATCGCGTTGGGGCCCATATCTGATGTTGGAGTGCTCAGGATAGAGTTCCTCCAAACATTGGTAAAGGCACCTTCAATGTGACCCACACAAGCAATGCTGTTCCCTATAACAGGGTATGCTGGGGCTGGCCAATGGCCTCTCACCAACTCCAGCAGAAACAATTGAACTGCAGCCACTGCCATCTGCTAGCACTAGCATTGCAGACCATTCTCTTTTTTTTTATTTTGTTCTGGATTCAGAGTGGAAGATCAGAACCTCCCTTGCTGTCCGCAGAGGCACAATAAAAGTAAATGGAAAACTTTGAGTAATGAAGGAAAATCTCACTAGAACTTGAACAGGTTTTTCTACTAGAAGACATTCTGTTCCATTGGCAGCTGTATAATTTTGGACGTGTGCCTCTTTCTGACAATGGTTACCAGGACACATTATAAGGTTAGATGTTCTCAGCAGTAACTTGACGGAGGCAGTAACACTGGCCATACACTAATGAGAGATCTAACAGATTCCCCCATCCATGCTAACAGTGCAGATGGACAAATCTTGTCAGACTACAATGTGTGCTGCCAAACTGTGATTGGAGTTGATTGGTTGCAAGCATTATGCAACCAGCTCCTTCAATCAGTGTATGGCCATCTTAAAGTGGTTGTAAACCTCAGACATGAAATATAAACAACACATATCCTTCTATAGTGTGTACTTGTCTCTGTCCAGAGCATTTAGTGTAATTTCTGCCTGCTATATTGTTCTTCTGATAAGTTTTCCTGACACCAAGAGAAAAAAGGTGACAGGGAAGGGACCTTCAGCACACAGCCTGTGATTTACAGCCTCTGTTCCTGTGTGCTGTGTGAAAGGGGGTGTGTCCCTTCCCTCCAATCAGCTCTCAGAGCTCTTCTCACTGAGCTCTGCAGAGTGTAACTTCAGCTCTCTGCCCCCTCTTTATTCTGAACTCACAGACAAGCTTTATACATTCAGGACTTTGAACAGATGTAGAAAATGCAAGTCAGAGATAAACAGATACAACTTGTGTGGGAGGATTTGTTTCATCTCTGTATCACCAGGCCAGTCCCTTCATTTGGTATATGTAAGAGTTTACCACCACTTTAACTCTTCTATGCTCTTTCGAAAACTAGTTAGTCTTTTAGAACTTTCTTTTAACTAGGAACATGCATTAAAGTTCTATAAAACATCTCTCAGTTTAATCATAAATAATTCACTAAGAAAATGAAGGTCGATTCCTTTAATGCCTTGTACAGTCAATTGAAGAAAAGGGATATCGATGATATTTTCAGCTGTTTGTGTTTGTCTACTTTGTTGTTCATAGTGCAGCGGAAACAATAGGGTTGATATCAGGGCTCTGTCTGGGTCTCTTGAGACCAAACACATCAAACCAAGTCTTTATGGAGATGGATTTGTAAACGGGCACAGTCATGGTGGAAGAGAAAATGACCTTCTCCAAACTTGTCACTAAGGCTGCTGCTAGAAACCAAGGGACACCATACAGCCAGCTTGACAGGCCCCCCCACAAAAAAAAAGCAAAAAAAAAAAAAAAAAAAAAGCAGCACAGACAGTTGTGAATGAACACAGTGAGCGACTGGTACCAATCACTCATTGTGTTCACTCATGGAAGGAAGGGATTGGTAAATATGACATATTAACTTGACCCTTCCCCCACTCTCCGTCCTGAAGGATCCTATTGTGTGCTTGCATCTGCGGGTGGGAAGGAGAGGAGGGAAGCCGACAGCATTTTGGTGGATGGGGGCACACAAGGGGCGTAAGCAACAGTGGGAAACGTATGGTGCACAAGATGGGTGATGGGTCATGGGTGCGGCTGGAGGGCAATAACTGAAGCTGAAAGCCAGCAGGATGCAGAGGAAAAGAATAAAGCTTTCAGCTGCTGCAGGGATAGCCATACAGGAGATCAGTTTAAGTAGTTGCCCCCCCCCCCCCCCACTGCCTTGCTGATCACTCTCCCTGCCCACATCCGATTCACCCAGCTGCCTGGGCCCCCCTGCTAGCCTGGGCCCTGTACAGGAGGACTGGTCATACCCCCTTATCCACGGCCCTGGTTGTCACATGGTCTTTGTATGCTGTAACATTAACAGCCTACACTGGGCAGCTTGTAGTTCTCAATGAACAACGAGGACGCTGGTGAGCGCTCTAGTAGTTCATTGATCTTCCTGGACTTCAGTAACTGCCTGCCTGTGTGGGAGGTAAGAGCAGACAGCTCTACCACCAGTCTGCAGGAGCCTGACATTGAACCTGCGATCTGCTGATCACGGGTGCAATGTTTTACATTGATCTAATGCACCCGACTGTTATACATACCTGCTCTGTCCAATGGTTTTGCACAGAGTGGCCCTGAACCTCCACTTCTGAGGTCTTGGCTCCTCCTCTTCTGCGTGTGTGCCCCATAGAAAGCCAGGAAAGCAATATAAGTGAACACTTCTAAGAAGTAGCTGCTAGCACCAAAAAAGGTGACACACCAACCTTATAAAACCATACAAGGAAATATAGTGCAGTGCTAAATATCACGATATCACAATATAAATAAAAAAAATCATCAATACATAAAGAGCAAGAATTTAGTGCAAAAATTATAGGTGCAAAAAATTACAAAACCTTCCAATTATTACTCAAAATTAATGTCCAAAATAAGTGTAAATCGGTATATTATAAATAAAAAAAAAAAGCAGTTAATCAAAAAGTGCTGACATATACTGTATATGTGTCCAGTCCATATAATGTATATTCAAATTCTTGCAGCTCCCAAAACAGTGCAAAGGAATAAAGGAAAGGACTTCTCCACCTTATTACCAGCCGTGTACAACTCTCCATCTTTATGCAATCACCAGAGGGCTAAAATACAAATGCATGTATTATAGCCAGCGTTGTGTAATCCAGGTACTATCTCCAGTGTTCCAATCCCTGGTCGCCCCTCAGGTTATAAAGAAGGCCCCCGATCCGAATTCTGGAAACGGCGGCATGACGTCAGCATGTAAGGCCCCTCCCAACATGTTTCATGCGCACGTACACATGTCTTCAGGGAATACAGCTGCCCCCCCCATAGAAAGCTGCTTGTTATAGACGCTCACTCCCGAGCTGGGCTGTGTGTGTCCCTAGACCATGGCTTGGCCCTGCCCTTGATCTCTCCTCGCAGGATTTGATTGAGAGCAGCAGGAGCCAATGGGCCTCACTGCTGCCTCTGTGTCCTGTGAGTAGACAGAGGCAGTTCCTCTACTCACAGGACACAGAGGTAGTAGTGAGACTGATTGGCTCCTGCTGCTCTCAATCAAATCCCGTGAGGAGGGAGCGGGGGCAGGGCCAAGCCATGCTGCGTGTGTTTAGGGACACACACAGCCGCTACAGACAGGCACAGCACCAGGGGCGGACTGACAACTCATGGGGACCCCAGGCAATAGGGGATCATGGGGCCCCTGTGTCCTTGCCCAAACTAAAAAAAACCTATGAAAATGGTACCAGGGGCATCTCATGGGGCCCCTGCTGACCCCGGGCCCTCGGGCAGTGCCCGAGTTTCCAAATGGTCAGTCCGCCCCTGCACATCACTGAATCGAGATAGGTAAATATATAGGGAGATGGGGGGGCGATACAACTACTGGGACATTTTTTACCTTAATGCAGAGAATGCAATACGTTAAAATTAATGTTCATAAGGGTGCCCTGATGAGTAGGTGATGCCACCTTGTCCCCTCACATAATGGAAACCAAGTAAAGAAGGAAAATGGGACTTCCATGATGCCATCCAAAACCAGTAACAAGAAATATTAGATAAAATGTATATTTATTACAAATATAGTTACATTTCATATAGAATAGTGTACACCAACATCATTCAAAAGTAATGACCCCTTGCGTATAGTAGAGCCTCCGATGACTTGTCCTTCTGAATTCTCAGCTTGTCATTTATTGTTCAGAGTTTCTTCTTTGTTCAACCTTTTCATAAAAGCTTGAATATGGATCAAGTCAACGACAACTCCTGTCGTTTAAAGGACTTCATTAGGCGTATTGAGGCATAAATGTCAAAAAATGTGTATGTATGTGCCACAGGAGTCAGACCACTGATTCGTATCGTGGTATGAATCAAATGAATGGGGAGAACATCACTGATAAGCTAGTATTCCACTGGCATGTCCTGCAATGGTGTTGTTTCGGTGGAGCATGTCAGCAGTGCTGAGATGCAACAAAGGAAGGAAAAAGTTAAAAACGGTATCTTAGTTGGCAATTGGTAATGATATACAAGCTAAATGTCATTCAGTTTGGGCTTCCATGCCTGTTAATTATCATCTTACGATGACTGGCTGCCGGCCAAGTCCAATTTTCACATTTTGATTTGCTTGTGATGTCCTCATTTGACTTCCCTCCAGGCTCAACTCTTGGCCTGCTATGACCTAAGCCTTGACTAGTCCGCTTGTACTACTGCCATTCTTTGGTTTGATATCGGCATGTTCTCAACCTGTCTCGGTCTTACCCATCATCATTGGCTTGTTAGAATGATCAGATATTGAATAATAGTCCAGGTGATATGGTATGGGAACATCTCAGTACAAGCAGACACATCAAACCTTAAAGACTAATTCCGGATTTCATTTCACTTTAAATTGTTCATTTGGACTCAAATTCATTATTTAAATGAAATATGGATTTAGACGCGGGGGTCATCTATCAGTAGATCGTGTTCAGGTGATTGGTAGATCGCGGTTTGGGCTTGCTGACCCGTCATCCAAACAGAGTGCAATGCAGAGGGACTACTTTTAAAGTTGGAGGTGTAGTAAGGAGCAAGAGCCCCATAAGCCGATGTCTCCTTCTTAGTGTTGGCTCCTATCCCATGCGGAGTGATACCAACTAAATTCCACCTCTTAACCCAACTAGCAGTCTCCAGCAGTGGTGCCAGCAGCAGGAAAAAAGAGATCTTCAGGTCAGTGTGAAGCAATACACTGGGCATAATAGTATAAGGCTGATTTCACACTGATGCGCTGCGATTTACCTACACCGAGGGTACAGTGCAGTGTACCTGCAGCTTTCCTGTCAACAAGTACCCTGGGGCTTAGACTCCGCGCTCTGGGCACGCCTGACCAGTGGAGTGCTAGTGGTGCCGCTCGGCGGTCCCTCACAGTACCAGAAGGCCATGACTGAGCCTCGAGGAGGACTCTCCCCGTTGGACGAGGTTTGCAGGCACCTGGCCACCCTGACGCAAGCAGTAAACACCTTACAGGACAGATGTCTGCAGATCGAGAATCGGTTTCAGGCCTGCACCATATCTGTTCCTGTTTCACAGGCCACGGTTCCCGCACCACCGGTCGCAGCAGCCCACGAGCTGGCTCCTGGGCCTCCCACATCACTCCCTATGGCGGAACCCTGAGTACCCTTACCCGAGCGCTTCCATGGGGATCGCACACGCTTTCGGTCATTCCGGGACTCCTGTCTGCTCTATTTTGAACTGCAGCCACGGACCTTTTTGACAGAATCGGTGAAAGTGGGGTTTGTTGTCTCCCTGTTGCAGGGTGAACCCCAAGACTGGGCCCACCGACTAAGGGGAAACAATGACCCTCACCTGGTTACGGTCGACAGCTTCTTCAACGCCATGGCCATCTTATATGATGACCCACAACGGGCGGCCTCGGCCACACTATACGCACACCGACAAGGTCGGCGTGCGGCTGAGGAATACGCCTCTGACTTTAGGCGCTGGATGGGTGACACCCGTTGGAACGAGTTCGCACTTGTGCACCAGTTCCGTATGGGCCTTTCTGAGGCCCTGAAAGACGAGCTCGCCCGGGTGGAGGTGCCCGAGACATTAGAGGACTTGATTGCACTCACCATTAAAATCGACCGTAGGCTACGGGAGCGCAGATTGGAGAGGTCTGGTCAGGGTCGCGGAAATCCCTGGGGGTCATTTCAGGGATCCAGTCAACATACTAGGCCAAGCATCCAGAACCTGCTGTTTGAAGATGCTCCCGAACCCATGCAGCTAGGCCTGGCTCGGCCTAAACTATCGCCTGAGGAACGCCAGCGCAGACGCTCCCAGAATCTGTGCCTGTACTGCGGCGAAGCTGGTCACATGGTGCGTTCCTGCCCGCAGAAGCTGAGTAAGTTCACCTCATCTTCTTTATCTGTTGGCAATATGAATCCGTCCCAGTACTTAGTTGTTCCCCTCTCCTTTCAGCTTTCAGAAAGGACCGTGGAGGTGACGGCCATAGTTGATTCGGGGGCATGCAGCTGTTTTGTGGATATCAATTTTGCTCACCAGCAGGGTATCCCCCTCCGCCCAAAGGAGAAGGGGTTTCACATCTTTTTGGCTGATGGTTCCCGGATAAAGTCAATTAACCAGGAGACCCCTTCCATTGTGACTTCCATTGCCGGTCAGCACCGGGAACTCCTCCGCCTGGATGCTATTGCATCACCCCTTTTCCCAGTCATTCTGGGGCTCCCTTGGTTGCGGGCCCATAACCCCCAAATTGACTGGGAGACTGGGGTTGTCTCGTTCCCTTCCCCATATTGTCGGGAACTGTGTCGAACTTCGGGCCCGGAGGTCCCCCAGGTCCTCCTGTGCTCTGAAGGGGATGACAGCCTAAAACAAGTGATTCCTGCAGCCTATCATAAGTTTCTTGATGTGTTCAGTGAACGGGGAGCAGATGCTCTACCCCCCCACCGCCCATACGAATGTCCTATTGATCTGTTGCCCGGTTCTGAAATTCCGTTCGGGCGAATTTTTCCCCTTTCTGAGCTAGAATTAGGGGCCCTGAAGGACTATATTGAGGACAGCCTCCAAAAGGGATTCATCCGTCCTTCCACTTCCCCGGAAGGGGCAGGGATCTTCTTTGTAGAAAAGAAGGACAAGACTTTGAGGCCATGCATTGACTATCGGGAGCTGAATAGGGTCACCATTAAAAATCGTTACCCATTACCACTGGTACCTGAATTATTCCAGAGCTTAAAAGCTGCAGTAGTTTTTACCAAGCTGGACTTAAGGGGAGCCTACAATTTGGTTCGCATAAGGGAGGGGGATGAGTGGAAGACGGCATTCCGCACCCGTTTCGGCCATTTTGAATACCTGGTCATGCCGTTCGGGTTGTGCAATGCGCCAGCCACCTTCCAGCACTTTGTAAACGACATCTTTAGGGACTTCCTGGACATCTTTGTCATCGTCTACTTAGACGACATTTTGATTTTCTCATCCTCCCTGGGGGAGCACAGGGTACATGTAACAAAGGTGTTGGGGCGGTTGCGGCAGCACGGGTTGTACGCTAAAGCAGAGAAATGCTGCTTTGAACAGGCTAGCGTTACATTTCTGGGTCTGATTATCTCCACCACGGGGGTCGCAATGGACCCTCAGAAGGTCTCAGCGATCCTAGATTGGCCTGAACCCACGGACAGGAAAAGTGTCCAACGTTTCATTGGGTTCGCAAATTTCTACCGGAAGTTCATCAAGAACTTCTCGGGTCTGGTCTCCCCCATCACTCAGTTAACTAAGCTTGGGACGCGATTCAGATGGACGCCCGAGGCACAGGAAGCTTTTGAAGCACTAAAAAGGTTATTTACCTCGGCACCCATTCTGGGTCATCCCGACGCCTCCCTGCCCTACATCTTAGAAGTAGATGCATCAGAAAACGCAGTCGGCTCCATCCTTTCCCAGCGGAAGGGCGCCAAGGAATTACTTCACCCAGTAGCATTTTTCTCACGGAAACTTACCCCGGCGGAGAGGAACTACGACATTGGGGATTGCGAGCTACTGGCTATCAAAACCACTTTAGAAGAATGGAAGTACCTGCTGGAAGGTGCCTCCCATCCCATCCTGATATTCACGGACCACAAGAACCTGGAATATCTGAGGACGGCCAAACGTCTACGTCCACGACAAGCAAGATGGGCATTGTTTTTCTCGAGGTTCCAGTTCCACATCACATACAGGCCCGGCTCGAAAAACACGAAGCCTGACGCGTTGTCGCGCATGTACGAGGACACCAAGGAGATCCCAGTACCCGACACTATTCTTCCTGCAGGAAATTTCTTGGCCCTTCAGACAAACCTTCGCTCCGAGATCCTGAGAGCGTCCACAGCGATGTCTACCTCCGATGGGGCCCCCCTCCAGAACAAGGAGGGACTCCTATGGAGGGAGGACCGGATTGTGGTGCCGGAGGATGCCCGAACCTTAGTCTTGGGACATTGCCATGACCATCCACTGGCAGGACATTTTGGGCCGGTCAAGACCCTGGAACTTCTCCGACGTTCCTTCTGGTAGCCGGACATGGCCAAGGATTGTAAGAACTACGTGGGCTCCTGTGCCATCTGCCAGCGGAACAAGCCTTCAAGAAATAAGGCTTGGGGCCTGCTACGTCCATTGCCCATCCCTGAACGGCCCTGGCAGAAAATCTCTATGGACTTCATAGTCGAGCTTCCACCTTCACTGGACCACACAGCAATTCTCGTGGTCGTGGACCGCTTATCCAAGATGGCCCATTTCATCCCTTTACGGAAGACTCCATCAGCAGCCGAGACAGCGCAAGTCTTTATTCGAGAGATCGTTAGACTACATGGGGTTCCCGAAGACATCGTCTCGGACCGAGGGGTGCAGTTTACCTCGCGGTTTTGGAGGGCGTTGTGCAAAGCCCTGGATATCAAGCTGTCCCTTTCCTCGGCTTTTCACCCTCAGACCAATGGCCAGACCGAAAGGACCAATCAGACCCTGGAGCAGTACCTGCGATGCTACACATCATTCTCTCAGGACGACTGGGTACCACTCCTCCCTTTGGCGGAATTCGCGTACAACAACGCTTGCCATTCAGCAACTGGGCAGTCCCCGTTCTTCGCCAACTATGGGTTTCATCCTGTCTTCCTCCCGGACTTAGTCCCGGAATGCCCGATTCCAGCAACACAGGATGCACTGACCTTCTTCACCTCCAACAATAAGAAACTACAGGAAGCCATCCATCAAGCCCAAGAAGACTACAAGAGGGCTTTTAATAGGAAGCGAAGAGGGGATCTGGTTTTGCAGCCCGGAGAGAAGGTTTGGCTGGCTACGTCTAACTTGAGGATGCTCTGCCCGTCAAAAAAGTTGGGACCTAAATTTATAGGCCCTTTCTGCATCAAACGGATGGTCAATGAGGTGGCCTATGAACTCGTTCTCCCTGAGACACTCAAGATCCACCCTGTCTTCCACGTGTCCCTGTTGAAACCAGTAGTCCCTGATGCCTTCCCGGAGCGAGAATCCAGGCCCCCGGAGGCCGTAACAGTTGAAGAGGAAGAAGAATTCGAGGTGGAGGCAATCTTGAAGTGCCGACGAAGGGGGGGCCAGACCCAATTTCTCATCAAGTGGAAGGGCTACGGCCCTGAGGACAATTCGTGGGAACCAGCCCATAATGTCCATGCACCTAGGCTTGTCCGGAGGTTTCTTTGTGATCACCCGTGGTGGAGAGATCGGGTGGGCATCCGGAGGTTGCCCGTAGGGGGGGGGGCAATGTCAGGGATCTCCTCGATCCCTGCCGCGATGGTCCCGGCGCAGGCGCACTGCTCCACCTAGTACACGGGCACTAGGTCCGGGCCGGCCGCGGCGTTCGAGCTCGCGCATGCGCAGTAGAAGCCGCGGCCGCCCGCTGGGCACCAATGGCAGCGCAGGGCGGGATATTTAAAGGTCCCTGAGCTGTCATTTCGTTGCCTTCTGGTCTTACCTGCTTCCTGTGTTCCTGTACCTGTGCCTAGTAAGTTATTGACCCGGATTGCTCTTGACCTTGCTGATTTCTCCTGCCCAGACCCCTGCTTGCCTGACCTCTCTCCCTGGATGCCCCTTATTAGATCTGATCCCCTGTTGCTGACCTGGCGTGTGACCCGATGATTCTCTGCCTGCTCCCTTGTACCTTACCGTCCTCTACCTTACCGACTCGGCCTGTCTGACTACGCACTTGCTCAGCCATCCATCCATCCCATCGGGCTCACCCGACCTCCTCACATCTGGCTCTCCCTGGTTGGAACCCCTGGCGAACACCCCTACCACTGACAGGTGTGCTCAGTAGAGGCGACCTGGTCTCAGGGTACTACAAGTCCATCCCCACCATCAGGGGCCCTGGTGAACAAGTACCCTGGGGCTTAGACTCCGCGCTCTGGGCACGCCTGACCAGTGGAGTGCTAGTGGTGCCGCTCGGCGGTCCCTCACATTTCCTGTGGGTTTGCTGCACTTAGCCATAGACTTCTATTATATCCTGTGTGTTTGGGGCACTTTCAGAAAGTGCACCACACCTTCAGGATATAATAGAACTCTATGACAAAGCACAGCTAACCCACGAAAGTTACAGATGCACTGCGCTGCACCTGAGGTGCTGGTAAAGTGCAGCACATCGGTGTGAAAGCAGCCTTATGGGGGGCTCAGAACAGTAAGGGGTCATTTACATTTGCAGTTTAAGGGGTGGTAAAACCCCATAGTTAAGGCGTGTTTGTACTACCCCTGCCCCAACCACACCCCCTTTACTTGCACTGGCCAGAGGTGTACACATGTTGCAGATTCAGCAGGAGTTATATGCCCTGCCATGGTTGATGGGTGTAGCACCTACCAAGCATGACCCATTCAAGTGAATGAGGCCGCTCTGCAAGTGCCCTGCAATCAGGGGTGGACTGACCATTTGAGCACTCGGGCACTGCCCGAGGGCCCGTGGTCAGTAGGGGGCCCCATGAGATGCCCCTGGTACATTTCATTGTCTTTTTCATAGGCTTTTTTGGGTGTGGGCGAGGACACAGGGGCCCCATGATCCCTTATTGCCCGGGGGCCCCATGAGTTGTCAGTCTACCCCTGCCTGCAACCTTGTGCAGTACAGCAAATAAGGGGTTAAAGCAGGCAGCATTGTGTGGCTTTTATCACAACCTGCTTTAACCCCTTAAACTCCAAAGAAACATGCAGTTGCAGGACACTTGCAGAGTTGCCCTATTTACTTGAATGGGTCATGATTGACCAGCAGTATCACCCACCAAAAGCTACAGGGGGCTTTATTCCATGATTACACCTTTGGCTGCTGCCTTAGCAACTAAAGGGGGTAGGGATCGGGGGCAGTAAAACCAAGTAAAACCAAGACTCAACTCCCCAATTGTACGTGTGGACGAGCCCTAAGGGTGCATACATGCAGGTAAGTGGCATCTGTAGATAAAAGCAAACTTTGCAGGATTTGAATAAGGCAAGATGGGATGAAACCATATCTGGGCTGTTTTTTGGCCAGGCTTCAAGAAATACGTAAATGGCCTACACCTTTAGCAAGGGTGTTTATCTATCTATCTATCTATCTATCTATCTATAATATATATATATATATATCTATATATATCTATATAGATATATATATAAGTATATATATTATACAGTGTATATATATATACACATATACATATATATATATATATATATATATATATATATATATAAAATCTTTATATATTTTTAAGAAAAAGAAAAAGTACAAAAAAAGAAAAAGAAACAGGTACGTCTCAATAAAAAGAAATAGAAATTGACGGAATCACAGTCGCTAACTCATAAACATAAAAAATACATACGTCTCTATTACCGTCTGAAGATTAGCGACAAATCGAACCGCAAGGGCGTTTTTTAACTTTGGCCGAAGCTGCGCAGTTTGTTTTTATCTACAGGAGCCCCTTACCTGCTGTTTTTGGTGAAGGTGAACCAACCCTTTAAAGGAAGATTGCAGGAGAGTGCTATAGAGAGGTATTTTTTTTAATAACCGATAGTCTGACCCTTGCTTGTTATTTTTCTATCTCATAATTTTTCCTCTTGAATTATTAATCCTGCAATAATTAGTGAAACATCAAACACTTTCCAAATAAAGTTGCTGAGTTATTGACCCATTTACAAAGACACAGATCCCCAGAAGACTTGAGATGCAGTACGCAGGCTGTTCTCATTCACATTTTAATTCATGAGTTGTCACAACATCTGAGATTATATTCCAAAATAAACATGTTCATATCAGGTTTCTGTTTGCTCAGTACTTACTTCTCGTGGGATCAATAAAAACATTAAAATGCCCTTAGTAGAAGTGAAATAATTACTGCGGCCATAGATATTTCCACAAATAAAATAAGCTTGAGCCTACCTGTACATAGGATATTAACAGCTTCAAAAAAATGTTAAATATATATTTTATTTTATTTTAGGTACTTATATAGCGCTGTCAATGTACGCAGCGCTTTACATACATATTGTACATTCACATCAATCCCTAACCCTCAAGGGGTGTACAATCTAAGGTCCCTAACTCACATACATACATACACATACTAGGGCCAATTTAAAGAGAAGCCGGAGTACCCGGAGGAAACCCACGCAGACACAGGGAGAACATGCAAACTCCAGGCAGGTGGTGCCTTGGTTGGGATTCTAACCAACGACCCTAGTGCTGCCAGAAGGAAGTGCTAACCATTTAGTCACTATGCTATCCATCTCTCTCTCTCTCTCTATCTATCCAGTATACTGTGTATACAGTGTAGGAAGTACTAGTGCAGGTACTACCTGGCAAGCAGGTAACTAATAGTAACTATCTACACTTAACTGTTTTCCCACCGCCCTATAGCAAAAATACTGCTACAAGGCGGCAGGGCTGCACAAAATCACATATATATACATGAATTTGCATTTCCGAGTAGGGGGCTATTGGCTGTCAATCACCGGGTTTCCCGCCGGCACACGGCGATCGCTGAGTATCACTGACGGGGGAGAGACCTGTATGTAAACAAAGAGATCTCTCCCATGTCAGATCCTGTGCACTGCTTTGTATTGCTCTGCATAGCAATACAAAGTACACACGCAGCACACAGTTAACTCTTTGATCACCCCACATGTTAACCCCTTCCTGCCCAGTGCCATTAGTACAGCGTCAGTGCTTTTTATTAGCACTGATCACTGTATTAGTATCACTGGGGATGTCAGTGACAGTCAGTTCCCCCCAGTGTCAGAATGGCCAACGCAGTCCCCCTGATCGCCGTCATTACTAGTATAAAAGAAACACAAATCCAGTATATATGCCACCATTTGTAGACTCTATAACTTTCATGTAAACCAATTAATTTACACATATTGAGATTTTTTTTTAGCAAAGACATGTAGCAGAATATGTTTTGGCCTAAATTTATGCCAAAATCTGATTTTTTTAATTTTTCTACTGGACATGTTTAATAGCAAAAAGTCAAAAATATTGGGTTTTTTTTCTCAAAATTGTCGGTCTTTTTTTGTTTATAGCGCACAAAATAAAAAATGCAGAGGGGATCAAATGCCACCAAAAGAAAGCTCAATTTGTGGAAAAAAAGGACATAAATTTAATTTGGGTGCAGCATTGCATGACTGCGCAATTATCAGTTAAAGTAACGGAGCGCCATATCACAAAAAAATGGCCTGGTCAGGAAGGGGTTAAATCCTCTGGAGGGCAACTGATTAAATAATAAAATGAAGCACAGGGGAGTCAAAGGTAGCATTCACTTTTTGCATACTATACATGATAATTTTTAAAAGATTAAAATTCAAAAGATAGAATATGCTATGTGGATATTAAACATTAAGACCTCTTTCACAGCAGTGGCCTGGTGGCAGGTAAAACAAATGCTTAAGCTGCAATTTTTTTGCCCCCAATTGCTCACCTAAAACATAGCATGCAGCCAGAGGGGCTGAACACATGTCACAGCCCCAATGCTTTGCTTGTTTTGGTAGGCCCCACAGCAGGTTACATGGGCTAACTCAAAACATGAGGTTAATTGACAGTTGGGTCCACAGCAGAGCTCTTGTAGGCATGCTGTGCTGTAATAGTCACCGGTATTGACAGGAATAAATACAATGTGGAAAATTGCAGTGCAAAACGATAGGCAGAAGAGTGTTCTAGTGCAGACAGGGGTGTCTGAAGGCTGCAGATAGAGGTGTAGTCAGGTCCAGGCAGCAATCATGGCAGACAGCAGGCAGAAGAGTAGTCCGATCCAAGCAAGGATTTTGGCAGATAGAAGAGTAGTCAGGTCCAGGTAGGTATCTCATCAGGCAACAGGCAGAAAAGGAATCAGGTCAAGTCATGGGTCATGACAAGTTAATGAATAGTCAGTTTAGACAGCTATCTTGAGAGGCAGCAGGCAAAAAAAGTTGTCAAGTCAATACAGGGGTCTTGGCAGGCAGCAGGCGGAAGAGTTGCAATCAGGTCCAGCCAGGGGTCTTGACAAGCAAATCAGTAGTCAGATTTAGAAAGGTATCTTGGTGTCTTGACAAGCAGCAGGCCAAAAAGTAGTTGAAGCAAAGATCTTGTCAGGCGCAAGGCAAAGAAGGCATCAGGTCCAGCAAAGGGTCTTTGAAGGCAAATGAGTAGTTAGGTCCAGACAAGGGGTCTTGGCAGCAGTCAGGCCGAAGAAAAGTCTAGGACAGTAACAGTCAGCAGTCTCGCAGGTAATTATTATAAAAAGGGGTAGCTGGTGAGAAGATACAGCATCAGCCACTTCAAGTGCTGGAGATTAAATACCCTTTTAGTCAGAGAATACACCTAGCACCTTTTCAGCGAACTGTGGAAGTCACAACAGGAATTCTGCAATTACCATCGGAAGTACTGGTATGGATTCTGGAAGTTCCGCCATGGATTCTGCAAGTACCATTAGAAGTACTGGCATGGATACTGGAAGTCCAGGTATGGATGCTGCAAGTACCATTGGAAGTACTGGCATGGATACTGGAAGTCCAGGTATGGATGCTGCAAGTACCATTGAAAGTACTGGTACAGATACTGGAAGTCCCAGCATGGATGCTGCAAGTACCATTGGAAGTATTGGTAGGGATTCTGCAAGTACCATTGAAAGTACTGGCAGGGATTCTTCAAGTACCATTGGAAGTCCTGGAAGGGATTCTGCAAGAACCATTGGAAATCCTGGAAGGGATTCTTGAAGTGTCAGCAAGGATTTTAGTCTGAGAATATACCTACACTCTGAAAATCAGAACAGGGATTCTGTGAATACCACCGGAAGTACTGGCACAGATTCTGGAATTCCCGGCATGGATTCTGTGAGTACCACTGGAAGTACTGGCAGGGATTCTTCGAGCACCATTGGCAGTAGTGGCAGGTATTTTTTGAGCACTATTGGAAGTAGAGGAGGAAATTTTAAAAGTGTCAGCATGGATTCTGCAAGTACCATTGGAAGTACTGGAAGGGAGATTCTTGAAGTGTCAGAATGGATTTTAGTCAGAGAATACACCTAACATCTTTTCAGCAAACTCTGGAAATTGCAACAGGGATTATGTGAATACCATTGGAAGTACTGGCAACATATTCTGGAAGTCCCTGCATGGATTCTGCAAGTACCATTGGAAGTACTGGCATGGATACTGGAAGTCCCAGCATGGATTCTGCGAATACCATTGGAAGTACTGGCAAAGATACTGGAAGTCCCAGCATGGATTCTGCGAGTACCATTGAAAGTACAGGCAGGAATGCTGGAAATTCTGGAAATACCAGAATACAGTTATCCCACATAGGGATTGTTCTGCTGGTGCCCAGCTACAGACCACAATGAGAGAAAGAGTAGAGAGGATCATGATGATGTATATTACACAATAATGGTGTTGTGATCGATCTTTTCATGGTCTCAACCAAGTAAATTTACATGTCATTAAGCTCTATTTTATGTGAAAAACTAAAACTTTCTAAATACTTCTATTTTTATGTTAGTGTTTAGTATGCATATACTATAAATACCCCCCCTATTATTTCTTTGGAACTTTGATCATTATCCATATTATTGACCAATTTTTAGAAAACGTGTATTCTCTCTAAACGTGTTTCTGTTACGGCTTGATCAAGGCAGGCAGTGCCAGTAGACATAGAACACGAGGTGTAGCCTTTGGAATGTGTCAGTGCCCCATCCTTCATCCCACCTCTTGCGGGGGCAGCAGCCTCCATATGTTATAGTACTATATTATTATATTTTAGTTGCATCGTAATGTACAATACTGATCGTTTCCTATTTCTTTGTACTGTGCACTATTGCAGTCATTTCATTACTCATAACACCATTAAACATCTCTCTCGCTTCCTTTGCTTGCTGTTTAACCTTCCTCGGCAAAGAATCCGTACATGAAAGGGCGCAATCGCTGAATAAAGTAACAAGGCGGTTTATATTGAAGGCATTAACTATTTATTATGACATGGGAAAACCTATATAGATAGTCACTGCATGCTATTTTACAGCTGGTTCAGACAAATGGATTGCATTGTGCTTACCCCGAATGGGAAAGAAAATCCAATGCCAAATGTTGGCTTACAGCTGAACTCTTGACAAACAGCTACGTACACAGCTGTGCTACATCTATGGGAAATGTTTTATTTGTTTTGGGAGGAGTAATGCAGGCCATACATGGGTCTAATTCCGAATGAATTTTCTTTAGGCAATCGGACATTTCATGCATTTTGCAATCCGATGGTGCCACCGTTGATTTTGAAATTCAACCAACCAAGCCTTCAATGTCAGCTCCTGTTGCTACAGAAAAGAATTTTCGTGGCCACAAATTATCTTTTCTTTCCAGGTCACAGCTCACACTCATTTCTTTTTTGTTTATATTCCTGCACAATTCTACCATCATTGAATCGAAATTCGTTTGTTATTCCAAAAATTTCCAACATGCCTGATCACTCAGATTCAGCGATCACACGAAAATCGGCTACAGAAAAGAATTTTTGTGGCCACGAATGATCTTTTCTTTCCAGGTCACAGCTCACACTCATTTATTTTTTGTTTATATTTCCTGCACAATTCTCCCATCATTGATTCAAAATTAGTTCGTTATTCCAGGAACAATTGAGTACTGTCCGTGATACTTTTTTATACTAACATACAATTTTGAGGACAAGCTTTCGGGGAATGTCCCCTTCAGGTCTAAGTAGTACTGAACACAGATTTAGCAGAATGTTAGAAGAGATGTAGGGGATGCGAACATCTCTTCTAACATTCTGCTAAATCTTTGTTTCAGTACTGCTCAGACCTGAAGAAGGGGACATTCCCCGAAAGCTTGTCCTCAAAATTGTATGTTAGTGCAAATAAAAAAAGTATCACGGACAGTACTCAATTGTTCCTGTCACAAATGCACTAATACGGCTACAATCACCTCAAGCAAAATGTTCGTTATCCAAAAATTTCCAACATACCTGATCACTCAGATTCAACGGTCACACGAAAATTCTGCCTGCCATGTTTCTGTGACCCCCTAATGGTGTGAAATTCAAACGAAAATTCTTAGAAAAGATTTTCAAAAGAAAATTCTTTCGAAATTCGAACTGTGTATGGCCGGCTTTATTCTGTTGAGCCAGTTTTGTGATCCGACTCGTTCTGCCAGGCAGCAAAGCCAGATCCTCAACTTCAACAGCATCCCGACTTGGTCAAATAGCTCCCCCCAACCTGCTGGTTGATCAGTGAAGTATGGAATTCAGGATGGCCTCCACAGACCTGCATATTTTTCCCAGTATTTATTATTATTTATTATTTTATTTATTTTTATTTATTTCAGGTACTTAAATAGCACCGTCAATTTACACAGCACTTTACATATATATTGTACATTCACATCAGTCCCTAACCCTCAAGGGGCGTACAATCTAAGGTCCCTAACTTACATTCATACATACACATACTAGGGACAATTTAGAGAGAAGCCGGAGTACCCGGAGGAAACCCACGCAGACACAGGGAGAACATGCAAACTCCAGGCAGGTGGTGCCGTGGTTGGGATTCTAACCAACGACCCTAGTGCTGCCAAAAGGAAGTGCTAACCATTTAGTCACTATGCTGCCCATCTATCTATCTATCTATCTATCTATCTATCTATCTATCTATCTATCTATCTATCAATCTATCTTCATACATACACATACTAGGACCAATTTAGACAGGATCTTTTGTTATTTGGTCTCAATAAAATATTTAGTGGTGTGCAAGCTTCCCGAACAAGCATGCAGCAAGTGAACAAAAAAAACAGAATTCCTTGTCTCTATGCAGGCTCTTGCACATGGCCATATTATTAGTGCATATGGCCATGTACAGTAAAACACACCTATTGTTGTGGTGCCGGGTGCAGTGTACTTTTGCCCATTGAGATGCATTGGAGAATACACTGTGAACGACTATACTTACAGTTGTCCTCAAAAGGTTGCACACCCTGGCAGAAATTGTGAAATGTTGGCATTGATGTTGAAAATATGACTGATCATGCCAAAAAATGCTCTTTTATTGAAGGGTGATGGTCATATGAAGCCATTTATTATCACATAGTTGTTTGGCTCCTTTTTAAATCATATTGATAACAGAAATCACCCAATTGGCCCGGATCAGAAGTTTCCCTCCCCTGGAATGTTGGTACAGACACACAAGGTGACACACACGGGTTACAATGCCAATTAGAGGTTAATGTCCCACATCTGTGGCTTTTTAAATTGTAATTAGTGTCAGTGTATAAATAGTCAATGAGTTTGTTAGCTCTTACGTGGAAGCACTGACTAGGCTAGATAATGAGCCATGAGGATCAGAAAAGAACTGTCAAAAGTCCTGTGTAACAAGGCAATGTAACTTTATAAAGCTGGAAAAGGACATAAAAAGATGTCCAACGCCTTGAATATGCCAATCAGTACTGTTAAATCACCTATTAAGAAGTGGAAAGTTTGGGGATCTCTTGATACCAAGCCAAGGTCAAGTAGACCAAGAAAGATTGCAGCCACAACTGCCAGAAGAATTGTTTGGGATACAAAGGGAAACCCATAGATAACCACCATTTTTTTTAAACTCATACTTCTCCTTTAAATGCTTGCATTGAACACATACTGAAATATTTAAAAAAACACACACACAAAAAAAAACAATTTATGGCAAGGCACAACACAATAGTGCGGTAATGTGCGTTGTCATGTGCTGAAAAATGTGTATTGTGTATTGTGCTGCCTTAAGGCATTAAGGGTTCATTTGAAAATGATGGCACTACAACATGTGTTCACATGAGCTGCGGTGATGCGACATTGCGCCGCTGTGCGTTGGCATGCAGTGCCTTCTTATGAGCTGTGATAAAATACGGCACGTCAGCTTTATATTGTAGCTCACTGCACCTCATCTGCAGGCTGCTTGCAGGGAGAACAGTGACTGACATTCTTCCAGTGCAGAAAAACGCCAGTCACTGCACTGTGTGAATGAGCCCCAAGACTTTCTATACCACCTACTAAATTGACTGAGCCCAGGTTCACATATATACGCACTGCGGTATATCGCATGTGATTCGCACAGGAACCGCATCACATTCCTGTGCACATCACATGCAATTTGTGTGCGGTGCGACTGGAGCCGTACATCTTGTATGGCTCTAATCGCACCGCACCCACACCAAAAACGTGCAGGACACTTTTTTTGGTCCGCACTAGAATCAGATCACATGGGTATTCACACCTATGTGATTCGATTCTACACATTGCACCGCGTTTTGCAGACCGATTTCAGGGTGTTGTTAACTTAACATACACACCCACAGCAGTTCGCATGAATGGGGTGCGATTCTGATCCGGAATTCGCACAGAAAATGCTGCAAACTTTGCATCGCATCAGTGTGAACCCGGGCTTAGATTGTATAAATGGCAGTTTTTTCAGTGCATGTGTTCACCACATGGAGGCAGCAACTCTACCCAAAACTTCTCATTTCTGACACCTTGCAGCGCTCCAACTGGACTGTACAGTTCACCAGGGAGACACGATAGCTGGTATAGTGATCTGAGACTTGTAGTTCTACAGAGAAATTAGAAAGTACAAGTATGGTATACTAGGTCTTATAGTTCTACAGAGACAGGACAAAGGTGGCATAGCATGCTGGGACTTGCAGTTCTACAGAGGCAGTTGCTTGCTAGGACTTGTAGTTCTAAAGAATAGGTATAGTGAGCTGGGACTTGTAGTTCTAAAGGCCAGGTATAGTGAGCTGGGACTTGTAGTTCTAAAGGACAGGTATAGCGAGCTGGGACTTGTAGTTCTAAAGGACAGGTATAGTGAGCTGGGACTTGTAGTTCTAAAGGCCAGGTATAGCGAGCTGGGACTTGTAGTTCTAAAGGATAGGTATAGTGAGCTGGGACTTGTAGTTCTAAAGGATAGGTATAGTGAGCTGGGACTTGTAGTTCTAAAGGCCAGGTATAGTGAGCTGGGACTTGTAGTTCTAAAGGACAGGTATAGTGAGCTGGGACTTGTAGTTCTAAAGGATAGGTATAGTGAGCTGGGACTTGTAGTTCTAAAGGCCAGGTATAGTGAGCTGGGACTTGTAGTTCTAAAGGATAGGTATAGTGAGCTGGGACTTGTAGTCCTACAGAGAGATTAGAAAGTGCAAGTATGGTATACTAGGTCTTATAGTTCTACAGAGACAGGACAAAGGTGGCATAGCATGCTGGGACTTGCAGTTCTACAGAGACAGTTGCTTGCTAGGACTTGTAGTTCTAAAGAATAGGTATAGTGAGCTGGGACTTGTAGTTCTAAAGGACAGGTATAGTGAGCTGGGACTTGTAGTTCTAAAGGATAGGTATAGTGAGCTGGGACTTGTAGTTCTAAAGGATAGGTATAGTGAGCTGGGTCTTGTAGTTCTAAAGGATAGGTATAATGAGCTGGGACTTGTAGTTCTAAAGGCCAGGTATAGTGAGCTGGGTCTTGTAGTTCTAAAGGACAGGTATAGTGAGCTGGGACTTGTAGTTCTAAAGGACAGGTATAGTGAGCTGGGACTTGTAGTTCTAAAGGACAGGTATAGTGAGCTGGGACTTGTAGTTCTAAAGGACAGGTATAGTAAGCTAGGTCTTGTAGTTCTAAAGGATAGGTATAGTGAGCTGGGACTTGTAGTTCTACAGAGAGATTAGAAAATGCAAGTATGGTATACTAGGCCTTATAGTTCTACAGAGACAGGACAAAGGTGGGCATGGCATGCTGGGACTTGCTTTTACAGCCTTTATGGGTGTAAAAGCAATCAGCGTAAAAAAAAAAAAAACTCTTTATCACCCCCCACAAGTAGTACAATGTCACTATGCTGACACTGTACTGCTAGGGTGACAGTATATAAAAAAAAAAACATAAATAATAATATAAAAATTAAATAAAATGTAAACAATTTTTTTGAAAAATTATAATTTTTGGTTATAAACTAATTTGGGTTATTTTTTTTTTTTTTTTACTAAAAATTTAGATGAATACATTTAGGCCAAGATTTATGACGAAAGATTATTTATTTGCAAAATTTTATAAGAAAAACACTTTCAAATGTTTGGACTTTTTCATTTATATAGCAAAAAAATAAAAATCCCAGTGGTGAATAAATACCACCAAAATAAAGTTTTTCATCTCTCTCAAAAAATGCTAAAAAAATTCATATGTGTACAGTGTTGCATAACCGCGCAATTGTCATTCAAAGTGTGATAGCACTGAAAGCTGAAAACTGGCCTGGACAGGAAGGGGGTACAAGTGTCCGCACTTGAAGTGGTCAATAAAAAGATTCCGCTAAGCAGCCTCTCCTCCGCCCCCCGGATCCAATGATGTCACCACTCCAAGCGAAGGAAGTCCAGCACCTTGAGTGGGGTGAAAGTGTCCGGACTTGAAGTGGTTAACATGATTTCCTATGGGACACGTTCACATCTCTAGTTTTCAACTGGTGCGTTTTTTGGAAAGGATCAAGGACTTTTTTGAACGCATTCAAAGTGTGATAGCGCTGAAAGCTGAAAATTGGCCTGGAATGGAAGGGGGTAAAAGTGTCTGGACTTTAAGTGGTTAATAAAAAGATCAAGTAACAAGATGCCGTTAACAGCAGCCTCTCCTCCTTTGTGTGTCCTATGGATCAATAAATACACACTATATTCATCTATCCTCCGGTGTGTGGCTGACCCTTCTTCCTATTGAAAACTGGCCTGGACTGGAAAGGGGTAAAAGTGTCCGGACTTGAAGTGGTTAATAAAAAGATCAAGTAACAAGATGCCGCTAAGCATCCTCTCCTCCTTTGTGTGTCCTATGGATCAATAAATATACACTATATTCATCTATCCTCTGGTGTGCGGCTGACCCTGCTTCCTATTGAAAACTGGCCTGGACAGGAAGGGGGTAAAAGTGTCTGGACTTGAAGTGGTTAATACGTATCTGCACCAGGGGTGGACTGACCATTCGAACACTCGAGCACTGCCCGAGGGCCCGGGGTCAGTAGGGGGCCCCATGAAATGCCCCTGGTACCTTTTTTATAGGCGTTTTTGAGTGTGGGCAAGGACACAGGGGCCCCATGATCCCCTATTGCCCGGGGGCCCCATGAGTTGTCAGTCCGCCCCTGATCTGCACCATGCGTTGCCAATGCCATAAAAGTGATTTCTACATTGTTTCAATCTGCCCCACACCACCCCAATCTTCCTTCCCAAGTAACGGAAGAAAAAAAAAGTAAAACAATGCATTAACGCTGACAACGTTCCTAATAGATCGCCTCCAATTAATCAGCCCGCACATCTGTTCGGCCACAAAAAAAAAAAAAAAAAAAGTGTATTATTTATAGTTGAGCGGTGCCCACGGTTCCGGCTGCTCTGCAGGCAAAGCCAAGCTCTGGCTCTTCCTGCAGTCTCTCCTGTCTCTCTCTCCTGTCTCAGCTCTAAAATTATTCACTGGCTTTGATCTGTCAGAGGATGCCTGGAAGTAAAGCTGGTCTGTGAAAGGGAAGGAGCAAGAGCCTGGCCATTGCAGTGGCTGCTATCCGTTGAGGGGATCGCTTCATGCAGCTGTGCTTCCCAGTTGCTGGGCAGAGGACTAGAACCCCGAGCTGGCTGCCGCTTTCCCTCCAGTGATGCAATTCTCTTTTAGCCAGGGGATACCTTCTGCGATGCTGAGGATTTTCTGCAGGTTTTTCCACTATGGATTGCAGTAGCTGGCTGGCTGCCTCCCAAAGCTACATTTGCAGTTTTCCAGCAGAATAAAAAAAAAAAAAAATCAAATTGCTGAACCGGAAAAATCAAATT
This sequence comes from Staurois parvus, assembly GCF_062004578.1. Lineage (NCBI taxonomy): Eukaryota > Metazoa > Chordata > Amphibia > Anura > Ranidae > Staurois > Staurois parvus. The sequence goes on from NW_028317969.1 coordinate 3,479,492, forward strand.
TTTCCTATCGCCCGTCGTACAAACCTTTTTGGCATGGTGATTTGTTTCTTATTAGTTTTTTTCACCTGCTAGAACTCAATTGTCCATGGAAAGAGGGAATTCCTATTAAGTCCTGCATCATCAGCTGAGGATTCTTTAACACCTGAATGGAATGCTGTGAATCCCTCGCCGATAACAGAAGCTGCCTTACTTGTGAATGGCATATGTTGCTAGCTGGCGTTCCCCTGTGACCTGGATGGGTGACTAGGAAGGATGGCGCTGCTCCGGCTGTAAATGGAATGTCCCCCGGTGTTACAATCCAGCCTACTTTACACCAATGATTTGCCACTGCAAAGTTGCATGTACCAACAACACTCTATCTTTGATGTTTGGCTGTAAGGTAAGCCGCGGCTCTTTTCTCTTGTTCTACAGTAAAGGTGAGCGGCGTGATTTTGGCGAAATTGATTTTTATCATGAAATGACTTTCTCTTGTAATTTCACTCTTTGCGCTACTTTGACTTCAGAAAAAAAACTACATTTTCCACTTTCTTTGTTTTTGTTTTGGGGGGTGTGTTTAGGTACTTTAGTGTGTCATTTTGTGATTTAACTTCCTTTTATTTTGTGTGATTTATGTACTTTTCATTATACTTTTTTGTTGTCCTTCTTTCTAAAAAAAATAAACAAAAGTAAAATACTGGGCTCCATTCACAAAGAGGTATCTTACCGCATCCGAGTATGTGGCAAGATGCTGCACAGCATTTTTTTAAAGAGTTTTTTTCAGTTCACTAAAAAAAGTTACTAAAATACTGCATTCGCTATTTTGTGAAGTCATGCAGTATTTTAGTAGTGAAAGCATGCCAGTGGTAGCCAGGGTCCTTAACAAGCAGTGTAAATAGCTGGTTGTTATGGAGCAGGCGTCCTCTGTATCCTTATCAGCCAGTAAAAAACATGGTTGTTAAGGAGCAGGCTGCCGCCGCGTCCTTGTCAGCTGATGAGCCATCACCTGCCTGCAGGGTTTCCCACTCACAGTTGAATGTAAAAAAAAGAATTGCCCGCATTTAAAAAAAAAACAGTGTGGGGTCCCCCCCCCCCCAACATCTATACCAGACCCTTATCAAAGCATGCAGCTCGGGAGGTCAGGAAAGGGGGGGAGGAAGGAGACGAGCGAGCCCCCCCCCCCATTGAACCTTACCAGGCCAAATGGGGGGTTGCTTGATGAGGAAAAGAGCCCGGGTTGTGGAGGTATGCAGGCAGGGGGCCTTTTTGGAAGTGGAAGTGCCATTTAACAAAAGGGCCCCCAGATCCTGCCCCCCCCCATGTGAGTGAGCACCCGACAAAGGCTCCCTCCAAATGACAGCTCCGCCACCTCCCGGTGTTAAAGAAAAAAACTAAGGGGCAGGACCACATGGTGATGTCACCGTGTGGTTGTGCTCCCTATGATGTCACCCACCAGACATGCCATATACATCTCATTGTTTTACTTAGTCATATGAAATTAAACCTCCAAGTCAACCCCCTTTCCCTGGCACTGGTGCGTGTGGATTTTCTGCTGGCCTGTCACACCAATAGAGCTATGGACACTGGCATGATGATGTCACGGCTGAACATTATTGTATATGTGGATCAGAGGGCTGACAACACTGTTGCAAATTCAGCTAAGTAACTACTAAAAACACAAAGAGAGATTAAAAGAAATGTTTAAAACAGTCTTTCTCAACCTTTTCAACACAGAGGAACCCTTGAAATAACTTTTCTGAGTTCAGGGAACCCCTGATAATATTTACTATATCTGCAACTCATTAGTGTGATAGTCATTGGGAAGAATGCTCCCTACAATTGTGGCTATTGAAAATAATTACCCCCTTACAGATAGCTAAAAAAGATCAATGGTGTCAGTGGGAACTTATCTGAGAAGCAGAAATTGCTCATTGCTCAAGGAACCCCTAGCAACCTCTGGAGGTACCCGTGTTGAGAAACCTTGGTTTAAAAGATTAGCTTTTTACCGCATATTTAGACAAATTTTTTAGTTGACCTGGAGTTCCACTAATTTCTTCTTTGCTGTTGACCCAATGCAAAATGCATTGTGCCAAAATGTCAACATTTTGCAGAAATCACCCAGTTTTTGGGAAATGAAAATCCTTGGTTTCACATATTCCTGCATTGTGCCAACACCAGGGAAGAAAATCGGATTCTTGGACTTGAAGGCAAAAGGCAATTCAGCTAGAAGTTACTGCATGCCATTAATCATTAAAGGGTTTCAAGCCCAACTCCAGGCAAATAAGTGTTCTTATGCAGTGGGGCTGTGCCCACACTGCACGGGTCAACTGTTCATTTTTGTCTAGATAATTGAAGGATGGAGATATTTTTGCCCAATCCTCCCCGCACAAGACCAGCCCCTGTGAATCCTAACCCCCCAACCCCACTGCATGGGAAACAATGTTTTGTCCTGAGTTGGGCTTTAAAGTATCAGTCCATCAAACGTCTCCATTATGGGTGGAAGAGTTGGTTTTATTAGGCCACTGGCTTGTTTCAGAAGAGAAGACTCCATGTTTGTGCACCTGGCACAGGTCCTCCTGCCACACTCATCGTAATGAAAATATAAAACCCTGGGAGAGGCTCTCACCCCCGGTTCACATATCTGCGATCCTGCGGTCCGCGTTTTGCACGGACATGGGAGCCCATTCATTTGAATGGACTCCCGTGCCCCAGGACACATAGGGAAGAAGGCCCTGCACTTCTTCTGAAAATGCAGCCCGCACGGGAACCTCGTTTCCCAGTACGGTTGCGATTTCCAGTGCGGGCGGCATGCCATTAGAACTAATGGCACCCGCCTGTGGGTCCGCATTCCTCTGTGTGGGTGGCGCGGCTGCACGGATTTTTGTGCGGATCCGCAGTGGCAACAGCCGCACAGATGTGAACCTAGCCTAACAAAAAGATGACAGGCAGGTGGAGCTGGGAACACAAGTGCAGAGATCTCGCTGCCCCAAAGGAATAAGCCAGCCAGTGATATATACTTCCAGTAGCTCTCAG